>NW_007098044.1:48135-82364 GCF_000164805.1 Carlito syrichta | reverse complement strand
CCCGCGCCGGGGGCGGGGCTCGGGCCGGCGGCTCTTGAAATCGCTCCGTGGCTTTTGAACCCCAGGTCTCGAAGTGGATCCGCGTGAGCCGAAGACCCCGAAAACGGAGGCGAGGGGGCAAGAAGGAGGTGTTTGAAAAGGTAGGGTCCCCGGGGGAGCGCTCTGGGTGGCCGGAGGTCTCGGGGAGTCTCCTCTCGTGCCCCTGAGGACCTGGTCGCCACGTGGAGTAGCCTTCAGTGGGGAAGTTTTACTCTGCGAAGCCTCAGGTGGGGCTGGTTCGGTGGAAACATTGGCCGGTAAGCCCGGTGATCGTCCGCGGACCGTCTTCTCAGGGGGAGAGAGTGGCCCGGGGTGGAGATTTGTTCCCTGCTCCCGAGGTAGAGCGACAGGACGGAAGCGGGCCCCATTCTTCTTTTAGCCCGGCATGTTGACCATCGCAGCCTTAGGCACCTCTGGGAGATGAAGTGTCCCGAATAGGTGACCCGCAGGGGTGGCTGTCTGTGCCTGGTTGTGGTAGACCCGGAGTCCGCTCACTCACCTGGACTTTAGGTTGGAGCATCTGAAGATTGGAGAGAGAAGACGAAAGATGTGGACTCCTCCTCAAACGTTAGGCAGGGTTGTGTTCGCTGTAAGGAAAACGATACATTTGCTTTCCTAAGTTTAGAATTTCAGTTGATTACTTTGCAGAAGTTTGAACTGCCTCTTTTTGCCCTAAATTGTATTAAGTTAAAACTTGTCATCATAATAAATGTTATGAAAAAGGTAAGTGGTGTGTTGCTTTCGAAGTGACTTTTACTGAAAACTCTTAAAAGTAAATGTTTTTTTACAAACGTTACAGCAGATACCATTGTTGTTGCTTTTGCTTAATTAATTATGTTTCCCTGTTTTTTGATTCTTGATACACCAAGGGATTAAAATAGCAGTGTGCTGTTTTTCTGCTGGTAGAATGTATGATGAATCACTCTTGATTCCGAAGCCAAATTCTTGCTGATAGAGTTGCTGCCAACTTCTGTGATGTGTTGCCTTAGTATGGGCATCGCGGTGTCCCAGAACGTGCACAGAGCTCATCCTAATCAAGGTGGTACCGAAGTTTCAGAGTGCGTTCGAGGACACCACAGGGCAGCTTCTGAGAGGGCTGGAAAGAGAACGGCCCTGAGCATAGCTGTTTGTGAAAAGCGGACGTTCGGTGCATGTGGAAAGCGGTACCCCAGCCCTTTCCTTTTTCAGCAAAGTCACCTATTTCACTTCAGTTAAACAGTAACCGGAGAAGGTGTCATTTTGAGCAGACTTGAGTTTTCTGACCGTACCTCAGCCTGACATGGTAGGTTGTGTTTGCTTAACTTTCATGGTTTTAGCTATTTTTAGAAAAGTGTGTGTGAGGTGATGAATGAGATTATCCAATAGCCAAAAAAGGAAAAGAATTATGGCTTGCTTGGTGTTTTTTCAAAATGAGTTGTAGCTATTATTTTTTTAAAACCAAATGTAAGATTACCTAAATGCATAGTATGTCATGCAGAAAAGAAGGGGAAGCCATTATCTTTGTGGATCACTAGATATGGTCGCTATCAGAATCTGAACGGGAAGGGACCTTATCTGTGATTTGGCGACTGTGTCTTCTGAGGATGGAGATGGGGAGTGAAGGAGACTGAGGATTTTACCTTGCGGGAGCATGAAGTTCTTCGCTCAGCCATTTCCTCCGACGGAGGCCACGGTGTTAGAACTTAGGGGGAGGACACAGCTCTGCCTTTCTTTCTTGGAAGGTGTGGGCAGCAATTTTGAAGAGAATGTGAACATGAAGTAGGTTGAGGCCAGCTTTCAGAACTTCCTTTCAAGGAACGAAGCTTAAAGCTGACTAGTTTTGAGAATGGAGGTGGGGACGAGCCAGAAGATGGGCAATTTCAAAGTCATGTCAGAGGATATTGATTGTGGGTGTCTTTTCTCCGGCTCTGCACAGCTCTTCCAAGCCCTTTGCCCACTGTTTGCCTTTGGCACATCTGGGGAAGGGTTGGGGCTCGCTGAGGCACAGCCTGCGACCTTTCCAAGCACTGGGTAGCAGACAGTGAGATGGGCGACCAAGGGCACCAGGACAAGTTCTGAAAGGCGCAAAAGCTGCCCTGCAGCTGGGAGGTGAGGGAGGGAGGCCCCTATTCGGAACTGCAGGTTGGATTCTGTAATAATGAACCTTCACTCTGAGGTCCACGCATTAGCCTTTTGCTGGGATTTGAGCCGGTTATTTGGGGGAACCGGTGTAGTTCACTTACTGTTGGGTCTAGTAAGGCGTTTTTGTAAATGTCTGCCTTGCCACGAGTAGAAGCAAATTATTCAATTTCTCCTTTCTTGTGCTTCCACTATATTTTTCTCTACATTAAAGTAAAACTCTGGTATTTTCTGATTTTTATTCCTTTCACATTACTCTAAAGTAGGAAAATGAGTTTTAGTCATTTCTGGTAGGTGCACATTTAAAATCTAGCTGTCGCTCTCATTCGCCGACTTGGTTTTCTTTGCCCCTAACCCTCCCTCCACCCTCCCCTTTCCCCCACCCCCCAAGTGTCTGTCTACATGCCCGGGCTTCTTCTCTCAGGATTCAGCCCAGATGAGTGCATCTGGTTAAGTCGTCTGTATTGATTGTGCAAGGAGCCATAACGTTTTTCCTCCGATGGGAGGGTGCAACTTTTACTGCCTTGTGGAAACCAGAACCTTCTGACCTGCCTGAGAAAGGAAAACAGGGCTGCGGTGCAAGGCCGGACTCTGACAACGGGCACTGGGCAAGGAACTGCACAGGGAGAAGTGCATTTTCCAGGAGATGTTTGTTTTCCCCCTTAAAGAAAATCTCAAAGGTGCTGAGTGGTAGGCATAGCCTGTTACAACTTGAAATACTAGTTGAGTTTTTCAGTGAACTCACGAGGGGAAGCAAAACAAACCCACCCTGTGCTTAGCTGTGGGTTAACATAACGAATAATGAAATAAAGTAAATTGGGTGACTGAGATGCACCTCCCAGATGCCATGATTTCAGGTTTAAAATGCTCTCCCGGCGCTTTTCCTAGCCCCTTCTGCCTTTTGCTTTGAGTTATTTCCACTCACCAGATAGTTGTACCGTCTCTGTGTTGTCTTAACGGGCTTTCATTTCTTAACTGTCGGAAGATGCCTGATTCTCTCTCATGCATCCTCTTGTATCCTCTCTGACATTTAGTTCCACTTTATTTTAGCTTCATATTTTAGCCCTTTCCCACTGGTATAACTGAGTTATTTGATACTGTTTTTTGTGTTCTTCATTTAAAATGATAAATGTGCTTCTCTTCACTTCTCTTGTGCTTCTGGTCCTCAGGCATTTTCTTTCTTTCCATTCTGATACTCTTATTCTTTTTTTTTTTTTTTTTAATTATTTCAAGTTTCTTTCTTTTAGTTTCAATAATTTCTGTTACAGAAAAGCAAGGAAAATATGAATAACTATGCAAAGAACAGTTCGGATGAATGGACCAGCCAGTTCTGCAAAGGGCAGGTTGAGCACTTGTGATGGCAACAGTGAATTATATGTGTAATTTTTGAAAATAGTAGATTTTTGCTAAGTGACTGTTGGTTTTGGAAGAATGCCCATTTTTTTTCCTATTTCACCTTTAACTGATTCAAAGATAAATACAAATTATGTATCACAATGAGAATTTAAGGAATAATATTTTTATAGATATATACACAAAAATAACACGAAACTTTAGTAAATATTTTATTAGTATTCTTAGAATTATATAATATTTTATGACCTAGTATAATTAAGGAAAATAGATGGTATTCTCCTAGAGGAAGAAAATTCCAATTTGCAGATTCAAAAGAAACAGCCTTTCTTGTTCAAGCGTATCTGATAATAAATATGCAGAGAACAGATTTTACAATACTCATTTCTAGTCTTCAGCAAGTATATATGATGATGTTCGAAGTATTCATTGACTTACTTTCAAAACATTGAAAATTCAACAATGCTAAGGTTGGCTGTTATTAACAAGCAGTCCTTTATGTGCATTAGTGCTTTTCCAAGAGAGGGGTCTTGGCTGGGGTGAGAACGTCTGGCCTCTGTTAGGATTAGTCACTGTGAACGCTGAGTGCAAATGGCTTCCAACAACAACACTTTAAGGTTACTTTAATTATTCTTTTCTGCTAGAACCTGAAAAACAATACCCTTGAGCTGCTCAGTGCTCAAATTGTTTAAACTTTCATGAAGTTTTTCTTCAAATATTCAGAATGAAGCATAAAGCTCTCGCGGGATGGTTGTGAAAAGCATGAACTCTACAGTGTTTAGTGGCCATTTAAATTGGGGACAAATGATGAATACTGTTGTTTGAATCTTTAAGGGAAAAAAACGAAAAACTGATTTCTTTACCATTCCTAAATTTTGGAAGGTTTTCACTCTACTTTTATTTCATTTGTTTCTTCTACACACGACTCGGAACCAAAATCAATGATAATCTTAATTTGAGTAGTAATTCACAGATTTTCAGTTACACGCAAAAGCCAACGTGGTTGATGCGTTTTGTAGCATTTATTGTCCCTTTTAAGGTTTTATATATTGTACAAGAATACTTATATTGCAGTTCTAATAGTGAAGTATTCAAAATGATAAAGGTAGGTAGGTACAACTTTTAAACTATTTAGCAAAGTGCTTTACTGCTGTGCTTGTCTTTTGTGGCAAATGTCTGTTTTGTGTTCAGTTTAGGGTTTCTGGAAACCAACATGAAGATGACTAAAAATGATCTGGCTCTTTCTTGGGCTCCTAACGGCGGATGGGACCGTGTGAGGCCTGACTCCAGCGCCATCCGCACGCAAAGCTTAGCAAGATGGCGCTGGGTGAAGTAAGTGATGAGCACCGAACCGAGGGTCCCCTCGCTGTGTATCAGCCGCTCCGCATGCAGCGAAATGGCAGCCACTCTTAGGCAACGGAGGCAGCATTGGAGCCGAGTGGTTCCCCAGGCACCGGTGCCCTTTCCTCTTTGCGAGAGTGCTGGTGCCCTGTGAGGATTCATCACTAGGCTACATTTCTGTCGCTGCAGTCGCTTGCAATAGCTTCACTGATACTTGGTTTCCGTAGAAAAGCTTCATGGATTCTAATGAGCCACAGCTCTGAAAGCGCCAGCCCACTCTCTCTCCCTCTTTTCCTCCCTCCCTCCCTGTCTGTGAGTGGCCCTGTGTCCCGTGTCCTACTGATGGTGCCTTTGGATGACAACTTCCTTGAGTGATGGGGCAGGCCGCGTCATTTATTAAAAGTAATCACAAAGAAACCAAACAAAAGGAGTAATTACAGTGTTGTTAATACACGATTCGTTATTTTATTGCTGAGATGGTTGGAGCTCATTCGAGGTTCTTGGTCTTGTTTGTGGGTCTCTCCTTTTTCCTTGTAAATCCCTAACAAATACATAATTTATTAAATTCTCTGTGCCCAGGTCTCAAGTTAGATCAGGTTTCACAAGATGTTGGCTTTTTTTCTGTGTCTTTTTTTTTAAATCTGGACCAAGGAAGAACTGCTGATAAAAGTATTTTTAGTAGCCTCAGGAAGGAAGTCTGATCTGTATAATTTTATAACATTAAATTTTCATCTGTTCCATAGATTTATTTTTCTCTATTTTCATAGCCATTGATTTATTTTTTATTTTTTTAAGACTCTGCAGTTTTAAAAAAATGTTCAGAGAATTCTTTTTTTTTTTGGTTAGAGTCTCACTGTGTCGCTCCTGGCCACCGCAGCCCCGACAGAGAACTCTAAGTGTACTATAATTCCTACCCCGTTTTAACTAGCATAACAGAGAAAGTTAAGGTATATTCATCCACTTACCCTCACACACTTGCTCACATATTTTTAAATGAATCTTTGAACGGAGCTATTAATATAATAATAGCTAACACTTGTCATGTGTCAAGCACTTTTCTTAGTGCTTTCCATGTAGCAGCTCATGTAAATGTACCATTAAAGCAGTGTCACAGCCAGCAGTGTGACATTAGGATGTTGTAGACTGCATCAAAAACTTGTGAAAGCAGATGAGTGTAAAGTAAAATAATTGCTACAGGAAAGAATACTTTGGCAAGATGCAAAAATTCTTTTCAGTGCAGGTTATTGGCAGTCCTGGACCACCAGCATAAAGCACACGTTTCTAAATCAGGAAAATCTCAACCAGAATGTATTTTGAAAACACTTGAAAGTGTACAGATAATTACACTACTGTTGATTTTAGCAGGTTTGCTGCCAGCAGCCATCAACTCTTCTTTGCAATGAGAGATGAAAGCCATTTTTATATAAAATCTAAGTACCAGGTGTGGTGGCTCACGCCTATAATCCCAGCACTTTGGGAAGCTGAGGTGGGAGGACTGCTTGAGCCTAGGAGTTCAAAACCAGCCTGGGCAACATAGTGAGAGCTCGTCTCTACAAAACAAAAAAAAATCAGCCAGGCGTAGTGGCGTGCACCTGTAGTCCCAGCTTTCGAGAGGCTGAGGTGGAAGGATCTCCTGAGCCCAGGAGGACAAGGCTGCCATGAGCTGTGATCATGCCACTGCACTCCAGCCTGGGTGACAGTGAGACTACAAACAAAAAGAACCCAAAAAAACCAGTAGGAGCGGCTGGAAAAGGGAGGCAGAGAAAAATTTCATGGCTTTTTAGTTACTTCTGTAGGAAGCATTGGTTTTATTCATACTGTGACAGGATGCAGTTGGTCTCATCTTAGGCATTTTAATGAGCTGCTGTTTTATGCCTTGGTCTCATATGGCACTAATAAGATGCCTTTTTTTTTTTTTAATAGTACCTACCATTGTCTGTGTGGGCTGTCATTGTTTCCATTAATTTCTAGTGGAAGAGGCCAACACTAGCATGGATATTTAAGACCAGCCAACTTATATCTCATTTGTAGTTCTCTGCACACAGGAATAGTGATACTCAGGCTTCTAATCCCAGACACTTAGAGAGAGGGACCTGGTCACATGCAGCCTCAATAAGTATTTGTTGAATGAATTCCACAAGTCACATTTATTTTATAAACGCATACCTGGCTTTTGTATTACTTTTTTTTTTTTTTTTTTTTTTTTTTTAGTTTTGGTTTTTATTATTTTGTTTTTAATGGTAGAGGTTTCCATAGGTATATTTGGTGGAGTTTTTCTGGTTCTATTGTAGATGATCTCTCTAATCTTTTCTCTCAAGAGAGCTCAGAACCAGAAAGACCTGACACTGTTCCCAACTCTACCACCTAATCTTCTGCCTCTCGAGTTTGTCACCCAACTTTTACTTTCCTGTGAAAGAGAATCCTTTTATTTCATAGGCCAGTTGAGCCCATGCACATGAATTGATAAAATCGCTGTATTTGACCTGAAGTTTTTCTCATAGTTTGATGATACATTTTTTCTTTTGTCTTTTTTTTGCTTTATAGAAAGGCTCTTTTTTGGTTCTAATGGCTACCTTTATGTAACATTTTTTTCCTCTTTTGTGTTGATTCCCTGCTGTGAGCAGTAGAGAAATTAGATATTTACCCCTTCCTTCCCCCTCCCTCTTTACCTTCCATCTTGAGACTTGAAATAGCTTTTCTTTAACTTCTAGATAAACACCTGTGAGACAGTCAACCAGCTGATCATATTTTTCATGCAATCTTCCCATTCTCCCCTTTTTGATAGTTGTATAATGTCAGAGCACGTAGCTGTTACATACTATACTGTACTCGTTATAAAATCTCTTCATTTTAACTCTGCAGGTTATATGTAATGTTTGTCATCTACTGTTAGAATGATGGCTCTTCAGTCATTTCTGAAGGTAGTTTTCTAGCCGATTTCTTAGGAAGAGCGCGAGGTAACTGTATTCCCTGAATGTTTGCATATTTTAAGTTTGTGCTGTTTGTATGTGAAGGTCAGTTCAGCTAGATATAAAGTCTTAGGCGCATATATTCTTTATTCAGGTATCTTAAATCTGTTATTCTATTATCTTCCTGCATAAATTCTAATTCTGGTCCCATTTCTTTCCCTGAAGTGACCTGGTCTTTTTTCTTTGACACCCAGATTTTTTTCTATAAATTCCAATAATTGTATTAGAATTTATAGAAAGTTTGTCTCTGGCTCAGTCTTTAATCCCAGCACTTTGGGAGACCGAGGCGAGTGGATTGCCTGAGCCCACAGGTTCGAGACCAGCCCTGGCCACTTGGCGAGACCTCGGCTCTACAATATAATAAAAAATTAGTCAGGCGTGGTAGCATGCGCCTGTAGTTCTGGCTACTTGGAAGGCTGAGATAGAAGGACCACTGGACCCCAGCAGGTCGACACTGGGGTGGCCTGGGTGATGAAATGAGACTCCAACTCAAAAAAAAAAAAATTGTCTCATTTGAGGTCACTTTTCCCTGTGGCTACATGACTCTTGAGCTTTATTTTCCTCATCTGCAAAATGAGTATAACCTTTTTTGGCCTGTGCACAGAGAAGATTTGTAACCAGTAAGTGCTTTAAATGTGTCATTGTACTATCTTGTTATCCTTTAAAGTTCCTTGTTGTTTGGAACTTTGAAATTTAGAGTACTTCATTTTGTGACTGTGTGTTGTTTGGAACTTTGAAATTTACAGTACTTCATTTTGTGACTGTGTGGACTTAAGTTGACTTTCTGTCAGTGAAAAGTAGACAGAGAATACCTATGGAGTCTTCTGTCTATACCCTGGCAGTAAATGAATATATCGTAGTTCGACATTGGGAACAGGCTTTCCATCTGCTCGTGGGAGACAGCTGAACTAAAAGCACTGGTGCTTTTTGAAGTATCTCATCTAGAAAGCTCCATCTCCATTTATCTTCTCACACTCTTGCCTGTCATGTTAGTGTCCCACTCAGAACTCTGGGTTTATGTGATCTCAGTTTACATGTGCATAGAGCAATACACAGAAAAAAAATTAGCGTACTTTGTTTTTCAGGTAATGAGAACTGCTGAAAACCAAGTCAGCCTAAACAGCATATTTTTTTGAATTTATTGTATATAAGGTCCTGGGTGAGAGGCTGCTGGAAAATACCAAAGACACACAAGAGATGTCATTTCTGGCCATGGGGAGAGAAAACACACAGCATATCAAAGATCACTTACAAAGCAGCCAAACCAGCACAGCTCAAACTAAGGACATGAGTATATGATGCTTTTTACCCGAGGCCACTCTGCACTAGAGTTTCCATGCCTGGTCCTTGTTTTGATAAAGCAACCCTTTACACATGTAGTCTGGAAGTTATGGTGGGAAATTGGGTAATTAAATTAACCGAATCCATGTTAATGCTTTTACCTGGGTTGTAAGCACAGATGGGGGTTTGACTGATGTGCATATAAATAATGTTAATGTCCTGATTTGAATATGTGATTTTTAAAATAAATTCACTTTATGTTTTGCAAGTAAAGCTGGAACCCATCATAGAAATTCTGCTGACATCACGAGTCAGGATGGTTTGGAAACCCAGGGCCAGAAATGTAATACTGTGATATGCATAACATATTCCTTATCCAACTCTGTATTTATTGAAGCAGTTTATTTACAAAGTTCATATCATATCCACAACATACAAAACCCTGAATAAAGAATAGAAAATACAGAGATGAATAGAATGGAGTCTTCAAACAGTTTATAGTTAGATGTAAAAAACTATATAGAGTAGAAAACAACTGAATCAGACCTATATGAGAGGTACAGGAAGAGTGCAGCAGGTATCCAGATCAATTTGGATCTCTGTCGGGGAGGAAAGTCACATCACTTTGGGCTGTTTTCATTATCCATAAGCCCTTGATCAGGCTGACAGCAGGATACACAGATTTGGTTTATTTCTTTCAACTTTTGCTGTTTTGCGTAACTGGGGATGCTGTAATTTCTGTTCTCAAAATTCAGGTTATCATCATGAGCATATACTCAAAACTATGAAATTAGTATTTACCTTTGACTCATTAATGTGAAATCAAAGTGCTACAGCAATTTTAGGCTACCTCTGAACGTGGTTCAGTCTATTTCACTCTCAGTCTACTTTTTTCTTTTTATTTGCTTTGATAAGTTCTTTTCTTCCCTCTAAACTTTTGGTTTCAAGGCAAAATGAGAATTTGGGATGGTGACTTTAAGTTCTAGGGTTTTTCAGAATTTCCCTCAATGGTTTTTGAATGTTGTATTCAGTCATTCTAAAAGCACCCCACGTGTTTTCAGCACCACAGATTTGACATAACCTCCTTTTTTTAAAAGATAGTTTAAAAAATAGTTATATGCCCTTTTTATCTGGTGGTATGAACTGTTGTTTATCTGATGGAAATGAACTTGTTAAGCGTGCCACATAAATATATTTACAAGTCATTTAACATTTTATGTATGTCTCTGTAAATCAGCAGCTTTGGCTTTTCAGAGCCCAAATTCTGATCCATACTTCGGTGAAGACATAGATTTTTATATATGTGAAAGCAGGGAAACTAACCGATTTACAATAACGAATACCAAGGAAAGCATATGCAGTGAGAAGAAACGGTCTCGGCGTATAGCGTTTTTGTAGATAAGGCAGTAGTAATTTTATGTGGCCTCATTTGTAACTCAAAGTCACATATCCTGTGCTATTAATTTTCTGTGGCAATTTTCCGTCATTATTTGGCGTCCAAGAAGAGAAGAAGGTGCAAAGGGCTTGCAAGGTTAAACAGGAATGCGGAAAGAATCCAAGGGAAAAGCAGAATGTGCCTCTGTTTGTATGCAGCTGGGGTTCTGGCCTTTTCTCCTTTTTCTTCATCACGTACCTGCGAGCTACGGATTTTAGCGTTGAAGATATGCAGTCACATGCCGCTTAACAATGGAAGTGGGTCATCAGGCGCCTTCGTCGTTGTGGGAACATCGCAAAGTGGACTTACACACGGGTGGATGGTGTGTGGTGTGGCTGCAGTTCCTGGGCTTTAAACCTGTACAGCCTGTGGCTGTCTTGAGTACTGTAGGCAGTTGTAACACAGTGGTAGGTGTTTGCGCCTCTAAACAGGTCTCAACACGGAAAAAGTGCAGGAAAAATGCAGTATGCTGATCTTATGGGACTATTGTGTACGTTGCCCGTCATCGCCTGGAACGTCGTTTGGCCTATAGCTTCAACATTTGTTACTGGTGGTGAAGGTGAAGACTCCTAAGGGCTCTGTGTACCTGTCACCACAGTCCAGTTTTAGAACATTTCCATCCGCCAAAAAGTTCTGTCGTGTCCATTTGTAAGTCAATTGCTGTTTCTCCTGTCTGCTTTTATTTTGCCTTTTCTAGAAATTTCATGCGAATTGAATCCTACACTATCTGGTACTTTCATTTATTGTAATGTTTTGAGGTTCAGCAGTGTTGCATGTGTCCGTTCATTCCTTTTTTAAAAATTTTATTTTATTTGTCTATTTTTTTGAGTTGGAGTCTCACTCTGTCGCCCAGGCCAGAGTGCAGTGGCATGGTCACGGCCACTGCAGCCTCGACCTGCTGGGCTCTGGCGATCCTTCCACCTCAGCTTTCCGAGTAGCTGGAACCACAGGCATGTGTCACCATGCCCAGCTGATTTTTTGATTTTTTATTGTAGAGACGAGGTCTCACCATATTGCCCAGGTTGGTCTCAAACCCGTGAGCTCAGGCAATCTGCTCACCTCTGCCTCCCAAAGTGCTAGGATTACAGACATGAGCCACTGTGCCCAACCGTTCCTTTTTATTTTAAAGTAGTATTCCATTGTATGGATATACTATGTTTATCTGTTTAGTTTTTTGGGTTTTTTTTTACACTTTTTGGCTATTATGAATAATGCATCTGTAAACATTGGTATGTCCGTCTTTGTGCAGATGTTTTATTTCTTTTGTGGATACTTAGGAATTGAATGGCCTGGCCATATAGCCATTGTATATTTAACTCTTTAAGAAACTACTAAACCGTTTTCCAAAGTAGTTGCACCATTTTACGTTTCCGTAAGCAGTGATTAGGGTTTTCAGTTTCTCAGCCTCCTCATCAGCAGTTGGTTTTGTTAGACTTTATTTTATCCTGGTAGCTATTGAACCACGCTTTTTTATACCTTTTTTTTTTTTTTTTTCCTGAGAGGATCTGAAAGTGTCCAGATACCCTACTGGTGCTTTTGTCTTCCATTTTGCAGATCAGAAGGCACTGGTCCAGTAAGCGGGAAATCTGAATGTCTTCCCAAGATTTCCAAACGAGTCACTGAGCCTAGAATCCTCATGCCTCAGTTGGAGTTGTAGGCACCTAATTTTGTTCTGACTCCCAACTCTTGTGACTCAGGACTCTCTCTCTGTGTCTTTGTAGCATTGTTGGGTGTGGCTTTCTTTTTATCTTAAAAAATGACCCCTTCTTGTCCCTCTGAAATTGGGTCTGATGAAGTGCAGTTTGTTTGCTGCAGAAGTGTGCCAATGTCTTGGAGAGGTTTTTCTCTTTGCCTCCTAGCCACAGCGCATATAGGCCTTGGGTGGTCAGATCTGGCTTCCGAGGTTGGCCCCACAGAATGTGTGCAACCTTGTGCCATCCTGTAAAAGAAGTAGATATATACCTTGTCAGAGCCTTGTGGAAATTAGTGAGGTGACTTCTTTAAGACAACTGGCACTCACTAAATATTTAATACATTTTAGAACACCCCTTCAAAAAAGGTGGTGGAGGCTGCTTACCTGATGGCATGTGGCTAGTAACATCATCCTTTTATCTCCTGCATGACAGTGAGACAGGAAAACATTCCTAAATTTACTTATAGACTATTTATAGACGTTAAAAAAAACAAAGTTGGCTTTGGTTTCTTCCTGTAACTGTTCTTTGGCCAACAGCAAATATAGCAGTCGTACACGTACGAGTTTTCACGTTTTGTCCTTCTTTTGGCTTTATTCAGGAAAATGAGTTGTGTTTCTGAGAGCATTTGCATCTCTCTTCAGCTTGTCCATAATGGAAGAATAAATTGTCACTGTTCCTCTTCTAACTGGAATCTTTCTAAGTGTATTTCAGATTATTAATGACATTTGTATTCTAGCCAAGCTCCACATTAGATAACCTAGAGTCATTTTTTACACTTAAGTCATCGATACTGTAACTTTTCCTCAGTTTTGATTTGAAGTTCCTTTGAAGGCTGTTGGAGCTTCTACAAGTGGCCAGGTCGTGAAAAGTCCTTTACGTTGGGCCCATGTCCCCCTGCACTGTCACTTTGCAGTTTCCTCTCTAAAGGAAGGTCCTAGCTACCTGTTAACCTTTTGCTAAACGGGGTTGCAATGTTGTAACTTATTTTATTTCAAAAAGTGAACCCTAATCGTCCGTGAAATAATTTTCTCTGAAATAGTTTTTGATCACGTTGAGTTTCTAAATGTTAAAGAGAACAGAGAGTTTCGACCCTGGGGAAATCTCATCTTGGTACTGTGGTGCTGCACAAACATCAGGAAGAGCTAAAAAAAATTGAGGCAACTTCAGAAAATAAAATCATCACCAAGTAAGAACTGACTGTCTAAAATAACTGGAAAAACTGTAACTCAAGCAACCAGAGGAGTGTGCTAGTGAATATAATCTTGAAGCTGCTTAAAGTCCTAAATTCATGTGTGTGCTGGGCTTTAAGAGAAGAAAGTGGGGAGGAGAATTGTCACAGGAAGTCAAACTGCTGACATTTCAGTTGAGCGCTTGGCTTGGGAAACTGTCCAGGACTGGAGCTGTGCGTATTGGGAATGGCCTCCTGAGCATCTTTAGTTTAAGTCCTTATCACATGGGAGAACATGGGGGCCCCGAGAGGTTTTCTTCTCACGCCTGTGTGCTGCCTGGGTCTCCTCTCCCTTTTGTTACCCATCCGACTGTCTGCCTGGGTGTGCCACGGTGGCTTCTGTAGCATTGGGAGGCACAGACCCTGAGGGAGTCAGGGAATGAAGGTCTGGGAGACTCAGGATGACATCCCTACAAGGCCATCTCTTATGGGTTAGAGGCACATCCAAAGGGAGGGCCATTTCAGTTTGGCTAGGTGTAAACTAAGTTGGATTTTGAGAGCTCAGTCATTCCAGAAAGCAGGCAAAAAGATTCCATTGTGACACCACCGGGTTCGATGGGAAATTGGGCTTTTCATAGTAAATTAGTGGATTTTACAAGGCACAGATTATTTGATGTTTCTGTGCTACTTGCAACTGTGACATGAAAACATTCCTTTTTTTTAAATCAGGCGTAAGTGTGGCCAGATAAGTAGACATTTTACTTTGAAAGGCACTCTCACAAATGGCTTTCTCTGCGGTCTGTACATTTTTAAATTTTTCATCAGTCTGGATAGTTTTAAATATATGTTAGCGTTTTGTCTAAAATGCAAAGCTGATTTCCTTGTCTGTACATATTCATACCTTGATATATTGCTAATTTAGAGTTAGAGTTTTTCTTTTTCTTTTTTTTTTTTTTTTTTTTTGAGTTGGAGTCTCACTCTGTCGCCCAGACTGGAGTGCAGTGGCCACTCCTGGCCACCACAGCCTCGACCTGCTGGGCTCCGGCGATCCTTCCGCATCAGCCTTCCGAGTAGCCGGAATTACAGGCATGCACTACCACGCCCGACTGAATTTTTGATTTATTGTAGAGGTGAGGTCTCGCTGCCGAGGTGGGTCTCGAACCCGCAGGCTCAGGCAATCCACTCACCTCAGCCTCCCAAAGGCACGGGATTACAGGCTGAGCCACCGAGCCCGGCTAGAGTTTTTCTACAGTCTTCTGACTTGGCTAGTTGCTTATTGGCCGAGTCAAGCCACCCTTACCCCAAAATAGTATTGATAAAATTTAAGTTGGGTTAATGAAGGGTTTAGTGCCACAGAACTCTCTGTGCTGCTGGCAAGGCAAAGGGAGTAGGAATAGTCTGGCTTAGCAAAAAAGCTGCCTGAGTTTTCTCTGCCCCACAACTGGCAGATACAGAGGGATATTCCCATAAGTGGGCAGGTGAAAAGAAAAGATGTGAGCTGATTCAGCCACGTGGAAGTCTTTCTTCCCTTCCAGCAAAATGAAAGGTTTGGGGGAAAGGTGCCACCTGATACTTTTGCAGTGAGAATCCTGGCATACTTGCATTTTTATTGGAGATTAATTCAGTGACTTGGTCAACAATAGCATTACCTAATCTTAGAACACCGGGTATCATGAGACAAATCTAAATATCTTCCAGCAGAGGATTAGTGATATACCAGTGTGTGTGTATAACTTGGGTGGATGTGTGTGCATGTGTATGTACATGCACATGCGCGCACGCGCATACACACACACCCCCCACACACAACACACACACTCTGTTTAATTGGCATGTGACCTCAGAGCAGGGGAGCTTTGGGCTGAGCCCTGCTGTGTGACCACGTCTCCCATCTTGGATTGAAGCTACAGGCGCTATTTCCAGAGCTGGCGCTGTGTACATCTGACTCTGACTCACGGTCTGACCATCGCCTGGTGCTTCCAGAGAACTGCCCTGTGTATAATGCAGAGTCATTGTCCTCATGAGGCCCGGTGGAAAAAGTGAAGGTAGAGCAAACCACGCTCGGGAACAAAAGCTGAAAAATGACTGTTTTTGTTTAGTTTTGCTTGACTTCATGTTCACTTTTGTTGGAACTCCCAATCAAGTTAAGACCATAGAAGAGAGGAAATAAGATTTGTGGCTACAGATGCTTGCTCTTGTGTTCAAACAGGAGGAAGAAAGAGGAGAGTAGTAAATGGTTGTTGTAGGTTTTGAACATGTATTCATGCCTTCTCAGTTTTTTTTCCTGTTGTATTAAATCTGTTTTGGGATCATGCACTGCTACTGAGAAATAAGGGGGCGTATCATTATAAACATGTGTGGGTCTCAGTATTCTTAGTACTTGTCTTCAAAATGATCTTCCAAGCATCTGGAGGGTGAGGTATATCACTTACACGAAGGTCAAGAATAAAGAGGGAAGAATCTTTGTGGTGTTCTTGGTGGGGGTTTTTCCTATGAAAAACTATTACCATCATCTTATAATTACTTCCTTATATTGTTTAAGATAGTTCATTTCGTATATTTTAATATGCTAGAAATAACCGAAAATTAAAATGAACTAGCTGTTTTAACCATAGGTTGGTTGAAAGGGTTCATTTGTTGAGAGCATTTCACTTCCCAAGCTGCTTTCTGACTCTAATTTTCTTAACAAGAGAAATGTTAATTTCTCTATTGTGAATAGATACTTTTTTCCCATCTTCCCAGAACATGTGTGGTTTCCATTAACTTCTCTCTCTCAGAACTTTGGAGATGGCCACAGCAGATGCTGTTAGAATTAAATTGAAATCTTACAGTATCTTTCTCCCCATACAGTCCTTAATGACATGGGTTTGTAGTCAGATGGGGTGGTTGAAATTCCACCTTCGCCCCTAAGTTTCCTCTTCTGAAAAATAGATAAAATAGTAAAGTATTTAACAAATAGTTGTCACTGGATATTTGTTCATGGACAGTAGTTATTGTTATCAGTAATGGGCTTTTCCAGTACTGCTTTCAGACTTTAAAGTCATTTGTCATCTGTAGTGTATTATGAGAACAGAAGGAGCTCTGAGAACCAATAGGATAGACCAGAAAATGTAGCTGCAGGAAGAGGTGATATGAGTGCACATGTTTGGAACATCCATGTGGTGACTTGGGCCAGGTGAAGCATCCCCAACATTAAGACCAGTGAGGAGGCAGCCTGGTTACACTCCTTGTGCAGGTCCTACTCACCGGTGCAGTGATACACCTATCTCCAGGCTGACCTAGGAAGCTTTCCCATGGGGCTACTCTGCCCCAGGCAAATACTGACCCTGGTTCTGCTGGAAATTTCCACTAGGCTCCTCCAAAGGGAGTTTCAGTTCAAGTCATTGAAACTGTTTTATGGTTTTTGGTTGAGGTTATAGTGAACTCAATTTACAGAAGATCTGGTTATCCACAAAAAAATGCATGCTGGTGTCCTGAGAACTGAATTCCAGGAAGCTTTCAAAAGCAAGTGTTGAGATCCTCTCTCCCCCTAAGCAATTATAGAGGGCTCAGTTTCCAATAACTATTTTTCTTAGGTAGAACTGGCTTGGGATGGTTAATACGTTTCCCTGAGCGCTAACGTACTGACAGAAAGCCACTTAGACGCTGAAGAAATGGGTCCATTGTTTGTTTCAACGATGAGTAATGGGTTATGCATGATTTTAAAAGGCTTCTCAGAATGGCCTTGCTTATGTAATCGAGGATCAATATTTTTTAAAAAGAAGTTTTTATAGGTAAGCCATAACATTACTTGATAATCAGACATCATTTTCAAGTAGTTAAAAGGGTCATTGGACAAAGCCCAGTGGACTGATGCTGGCTTTCTAATTGCAAAGGATTGAAGCTCCACATGCCCCCTAAATTATGAGCATGCTTGAATTTTTTATGGGGAAATTATTTTTTTATGCTGGATGATTTTCATGTCAAACGTTAGACTAGCAGCCAGTTTTATCAGATTAGGCAGGTTGCCACTTTCCTCACTGTGAAGTTCATTTTAAATAGAGAGTAAGGAGTGAGTGAGAACGCGGGATGGGGACACAGGGAGGCAATGAGCCATGGGAACACGCACCGTTTTCACTCGTTTTGGCCTTCTTGGAGTATCCTTACCTCTGCTGACAACCGCAGTTCAGCTGCAAGCTCACATGCAGATGGGGTGGCATGGCGGCGAGGGCTCCACGAGGCCTCTGGAACATCCTCACTGTGTGGTGCTCCTCTTCTCCATCAGCAGGGAGAGAGACTCCAGGGATTTCTTAGGCTAAGGGAGTTTCCACTCGGCTAGTGGCCACAGTACTTTCCTGACATGGTATTTGTGTGACCCCTTGTGAATACTGACCGCCCAAGAGAGCTGGTGTTTTTGTACTCTGGGCCCGAGCATGTGGCCCGATGGGCTTATGAGGCCTGGTGGCCAGTTTGTTTCCCAGAGTATCTCTGAGCCCAGGAAGAATGTTGGTAGGGAGAACAGTTTTATGGCTTTCTTCTCAAAATAGAGGAAATGCTCAAGGGGGTGGTGGGAGGGGGAGGGGATAAATATAGCATTTCCGATTTCCTGCCTGTTCTACTCTTCCACAGCATTTTGGTTTTCATAAGGTAGATTTCTGTCCTATCAATGTCAACTAAAAATAATTTCATAAATTCCTATCAGATTTGTCCTCTTATCATTTATGTGCCTGTTATTTTGTTGTTTTTCTATTAGATTTTTTTTTTTTTGAGTTGGAGTCTCACTCTGTCACCCAGGCTGGAGTGCAGTGGCCATTCCCGGCCACCGCAGCCTCGACCTGCTGAGCTGCGGTGATCCTTCCGCCTCAGCCTTCCAAGTAGCCGGAATTACATGTGCGTGCTACCACGCCCGGCTAATTTTTTGATTTATTGTAGAGATGAGTTCTCGCCAAGTTGCCCGGGCAGGTCTCGTACCCGCGGGCTCAGGCAATCCACTCACCTCAGCCTCCCAAAGGTGCGGGATTACAGGCTGAGCCACCGAGCCCGGCCGATTTTTTTTTTTTTTTTTTTTTTTTTTACTTAATGAACTTTTACTTTATTAGCTTCCTAGTTATTTACTTTTATTGACGCATAACAGATGTATAATTAGTTTTGGAGTACCCATGATTATTTAATATATTCATATATTAAATGTTATCACCTTAAATATCTGTCTTTATGCTAGAACCATTTTCAGAAACTTCTACAGGGAGTTGTAAGATGGTTCTGCGACGCTTGCCTTCTGGACCTGGCACATGCGATGTGGTTTCCTGGCTGGGACCCCCCTGTGAGTGGTGGCTGGGGCATTCCTGGTATCCTGGCTGTGGAAGGTCAGAAAACCCGAGAGAGTCTCACTGGCTTGTTCTTGCTTTTCCTTCTCCGTGAACTGCTTTCCCAGCAGAGGCAGTTTCTGTACACTGGTCTCCCATGCTGGCCTTCCATCAGTAAATATGATCAACTCACAACCGCTGCAGACATGGCCCAAAGCTACTTTCTTGTCCACAGCAACAGCTAGATGCCACTCAGTGCCTTATCATGCAGACATCAGGTTGTTCCTGTGTCTGCAGAGTAGAGCTAGTGTGTTGGTGATTCGGTCCAGTGTGGCTGAGTAAAGCAGAGCGTTTTCTAGGTGCCTGGCCAGAGTGAGTTCGTCAGGAGCTGGAGGGGAAGGCAGGATGGGGCATCGTGCGTGGTCCGCTGTGATATTTTCGTGATGTGTAATTATCAAGTTGATACTGATGTTAACAAATACAACCTAACTGGGAGGTAAGTGGCTTGTGTTATATTTTAGGTGACATGAGCTAAACATAAGAATTTCCCGTTTCATTTCCTAATTGTTCAGAGTGCCCATTGTCATGCTTAGCCTAGGCGTCTTGTCTGGGTTTGCCCACGACAAAAGTCCTCCATTCCTAGGGCAGTGGTCATAATCTCCGCTGCTCTCTGCCACTTCCCAGGCCCCAGCACTGCCCCCGCCGGCAGTGAGCAGTAATAAGTAAGCTCCGCGTGGTTACAGTCTAATAAGGCTGTGACCCAGTTTGAACTCTGTAATGAGGAAAGAGCAGATTTATTTGCTCCCCCTTCATGCCTCCCTCCCCGCCATGCTCCTTTATTATCTTTAAGAGGAAATTGAATAGCGAAATTCTGCGTTCTCATAATGCTAATGGACTGATGTCATCTTTTCCACTCTGAAGTCAAGAAAATGAGAGGCGCAACCAAAACACAGATTCACCATTTCCTAGCTGCCCCTGGCTTCAGCGGTGGGTTCTGTGTATTTATCTGTTTTTAGCAGCTTGAGGTATGGTTTACATACCACAGACAATTGAGCGATTTTAAGTTAGTTAACCAAGTAGTGCAGCCTTCGCCACGATCTGGTTTTAGAACATTCTCATCATCCCTGGTGCTGGTGCCTTTGGTGATCATTCCCTATCCCTAGGCCACCAGTAATCTTTTTGCTTCTATACCTTTGCATTTTCTGAACATTTCATATCAGCACATTAATATAATATGTGGTCTGTATGTGTTTGCCTTCTTTCAATTAGCATCATGTTTTTAAGGCTCGTCTGTATTTTAGTGTATGTCAGTAGTTTGTTCCTTTTTACTCCTGAATAGAATTATCTTTCTATTGTGTATGGATATGCCACATTTTGTCTATCTTTTCACCAGTTGATGCACATTTGGATTGTTTCTAGCTTAGTGCTATCATGAATAATATACTGCTATAAGACCATACAAGATTTTGCCGGACACATGCTTTCCGTTCTCTTGGACAGATATATAGGAGTCATACAGTAAGTCATACAGAAACTGCCAGATTGTTTTCCAAAGAGGCTGCACCATATTACATTACTATCAGTGACGCATGAGGGCTCCATTTTCTCCACGTCTTCTCCACAGGCTGCATTGAAGGGGCAACCTTCACCTTTGATTTGTTTTATGCTCTTAGGCGCAAAAGAAAGCTAGGAACTATTCTAAGTTTTTTATAATTTTTCAAGCATTGTTAACACATGTTAACTAAAATTGTAGTCTTCGATGCCCTATCCTTCCTAATCTCTAGGTTGTATCACCAGTCACGCATGCAATAGTTGACCACGTTCCATTATTTTTTTTTCTTGTGGACTTGATATAAAGTTTGGAGTTTGTGTGTGAGAGAGATATTGTTGTCTAAACATCAAATTAGTTTGCTTTGAGAAAGAATTTTTTAATTTCAAGTTCTTTTTTAAATTTCCTCTGTTATTCAAATCAATGTTGGTTTATATTCCTCGTGCATGTTATTTTAATAGGGGATAGACACATTATCTATAGATCCATGTTTTGTGGTGTTTTATATAATCAAACAGTAAAGCTTCTAGTTGTTAGAATTGGGTGACTTTTAAAGGCTCTTTATTTAAAACTCAGCTAGCAGTATTTGTATGACTGCATTATTTCCAAAGGCCTTGCAAAAATTGTGCAGGAAGACTTTATCATATCCTTTGACATGGCCAGGATTACTGCATTTTCGAGTCCCAGTGACTAAAGTTCTTCATTATTTTTGTGTATTCTAGGATTTGCCGGTATGCTTTGATAGTGGGCTAATCGAGTAAACCTATTTTTCTAAATAAGTCATGTGATCAGTCGTGACAGAGCATTCTGGTAGCGTAGTCCTTTCATCATCCACTCTGCGTCAGAGCCTCAGAATACTTATTGCAGGCCCATTTGTCTTTTGAACTTGTTCTTGTCCACATATTCTCTAAGGGGACACACAACCAGCAAGAGGAGAGGCTAAGAAGTGTTGGGGTTCACACAGAGCACCCAAGTGCCAGAAGTCTGTGGGAGGAAAGTAGTGGCAGAGATTATTTTCTTAGCGTCTGAAATCTGAATAAACGACCTTGACTGAACACAGTTTACACGAACGTTCTTAGCCTCCAGATGCACTCTGTCACGTGGGGCAGTTTGTTATAAAGGAATGGTTCTCATGGGGCCGAATACCCTTGTGGGAGTGAGGTGGGTGGCAGGGGATTGAGGGTGTTGCTGACCTTCGGTGGGTGGAGCCCAGAAGCACGGTGCTTGTGCTGCACAGCTGGTTCCAGCAGGGCAGAGGCTTACGCCGCCTCCAGCGTGGTCTAAGGTGCCAGCTCAGGGTTGCACAGGTAAAAACCGGTGTATCATGTTTGGGCTTAGAGCCTGACTCTCTTATTTGCACGGTTTTAATATTTACTGGGGCTTTTAGGAATGTGACTGCCTAGTCAATCTGTAAAGGTTGTGTTTTGCTGAATTCTTTAAAGACTTATTCGCCAGTTGAGAAGATCTCGTCTGCAGTAGGAATGTGTTGTGGTGGCTGAGCAGCCATGCAGTGTACCTGCTTGTGTGTGCACTTATGCTGTGTTCGTGGGGCTCCTCCAGGCCTCCCCTGGCTTTGCTGCTGGATTTTACGGGCTACTCAGGCCTCAGCTTGTAAATTTGGAAGTCATTAGGACCCACTTTCCTTTCATCTCCTTTCTGTTACAGATGGGGCATTGTATTCAGGCTTTCCTGCCCAGTTATGTGTATGATGTGTTATCTGGAATGTACGTTTTGAAGGTAGTTTTAAAAGTGTGGTGTTGTTTCTGATCCTGTGAGAGCCATCGCTCCAGGTCCGACAGGTTTTTGGTCCATGTTACTGAAATACTAAACTAGTGTGTATATGAGCCAATAGGCTCGGGGGACTTGGGAGGAGCAGAGCTCCCGGTGGCTGAGCGTCGGATGCTGTGTGTCCCAGAGTCGTCCTCGTTTTCTAGAAACCGATTCTCTGATGGGCTCATGGGTACTCCTGGGACTTGGTCTTCTTCTGTACTTGCCGCCTTTGCCAACCCGAAATCCTCCTTGTGCTGTGCGCCCTCTCAGTGGGAAGCTGGACCTGTCACAAGATGAGCCACACGTTTCTGAGAAGAGGTGAGGGTGAGACTCATGCACTCAGGCCTCCGGGGACATCACAGAATTCCTTGCAGGCATTGTGTCGATGCAGAACGAAGTCATTTTCCCAGTGCCTTTTCCTGCCTTTGCCTTCTTTCTGTGTGTGTTGCTGATGAGGAGCTGCGCCCATTACACCAGTGTGGCCCCCTTCCGATGCCTCGGGACCCTCACATGTAAGTGCCCTTTCTTTTTGTGTGCTGCAGGTCACCCTCCTGGGCTCTTGGATACCTGCCATTCATTCCGGGCATCCTTCACCCCTGGAATTTGAGGGACATCCTGATTTACTGGCTCTTAACTACTTCAGTACTGATCGAAGTTTCTGTGTCTTCCAATAATTGTTGCCCCCCTGCTTACATTTGTCATTGGTATTTTGGACATTCCAGTGTTTTGTAAGCACTTTCTCCAGCATTATCTGGGACGGGGAGGATAAAAAAATGTTAATCTAGCCATCTTTATGGAGGCTCCTGAGAAACGTTTACTCACGAGCAGGAGGTTGAAATTCATTTTAATTTAGTTAATTTGTGATAACCAAGTCCACTGTTATGTGAACACTTGAGTTTCCTCTACACCTTTGCTTATGCCTTTGAGAATCCCTTGCTAAGGTTCAAGTGACGCTGCAGGGTGGCTTCTCTTGTGTAGTGCTTTTCCTCAAAGACAAGGGCAGTGTCGGTGATGGTCCACCCCACACGCTGACATGCCTCATGAGGGAGGCACTCTGGGATCCAGTTCATGTTGCTCAAGGTATTGACATCTAGATTCGATGCTCAGTTGATGGCTGAAGTCTTGTTTTGCTTCTGGTCTCTGCATAAGGCAACTAAGCTTTGTTTTGGGGGGGCAGAGGGGAGGGTACCTTGCTTGCATTTTTATTTTAGTGTAGCATTAGCTTCTAATGTCAAACAAATTCTAGACACTAAATTTGACTTTTCCCCCTGATTATCAAAGTGATACTGTCTATTAAAGAAACTTTGGAAAATACGGGAAGATATAAAGAAGAAATTTTTAAATTGCTAGTAATCTAGTCACCCAGAAATCTGCTTACTCTTAATATTTTGGTATGTGTCTGGTAAGTCTTTTAGGGAAAATAGTTACTGAAAAAGAATGGGAGTGTGTTTTATATATGTGACTTCAACTTTGCGATTTCAAAGGTGGTTCATTCAGGCTACTTTTTTTTTAATTAATTGAATTCAGTTATTTTGAAATTCTGGCTTTTTGGAAAGATCTGTTCTGTACACTTTGTAAAAAGTCACTTGATTGACCATGAATACTGGATTTCGGTATTTAACTGCAACTGTAGTCCTGGGGACATGCATACCTTAACTAAATCCATTTGATAGCTATCCCCTAAACTTTTGTAAATGCAGAGCAGCAACCTGAGCTCGTGGATGGATCGGATGGAATTGGGAGGGGAAGGTCTGTGGACTTCTCCTTTTACCTTTGGCTTTCTGTATATGACCATTGATGTGAAAAGTGGCAATAGCCACCCTGTGTCTCCTCTTCCTCTCGAACATGAATCAAACTGACATCCGTTTCCAGATCTGAGGGATCTGCCAGCTCACCCTCGTGGCCTGTGTATTTAGTTTGTAGTCACGATATGGAAATTATGGAAGATGAGCCTCTCTGTTCAGCAATTAACCACGGGGCTATTTCTGTTCTACTTGAAGGGTTACACTGAAATGGATACTCTAAACTTATTTCTAAGAAATATGCAGTTACACAGCTGTCTCTTGCTTTCTGGCTTTTATTAAAATGCAAATAGTCTTCACTTCAAAGTAGCATAATCGAATCTTGAAAGAAGTATAACCGATACTTTGCCTCTTCCCTGCTATTCCATGTTATCGTCTGGCCTGCCTGGCTTTTCCAGTCTTTGTGCTCTCCCAGTTGATAAAAACCTTTCCTAGCGAGGCTTGACCCCAGGCTAGTGGAAAGTCTGGTGTTCGAGGTACATAGCTGAACCCTGGGGTGTGCACACACCCCCACATGGGCTCCGGGGGTTTTACCAGCACAAGTGTTATGCACAAACGTGTGAGTGAAGAGTGTTAATTATTTTGGCAATTAATAGATTTCTCTGCATTTACCAGTACGTATTTAGTGAAACGAAGTCAGTGCATCTGTTGGCCTTTGTTCTTCACGCGTCTGCTCTTTTTAGTTTAAAAGGAATGCCATGAAACTTAAGTAGGCTCTCTTCCCTCCCAGATGTCCAGTCACAGGACGTGTTACAGTTGGGCGTTCTTCACATGCACCCAGAAGGCCAGAACCCAACAGCATCTAGGTCTTCATGTTAACGTGAGAAGAAGCTAAGTCCCTCAGCACTTTTTTCTAGAAACTGATACTTGACTGAAATGTCGCCATCCGTTAGAGCACAAGAGCCCAGCTCTGTGCCAGTGCCCCACAAGCAGCCAGCTGCTAGGGCGTGAGGTTGGAGCTGCACACTTGTGCTGATCGAAGGGGGCTGTGGGCTTCCCTCCACACAGAACTGATGAGTGGCTGATGCTCACCGGTGCACCTGCTCCCCAGAGGGTGGGGAGTTACGACATAAGCTTCTTAAGCTGCTGCTGGATCATGTCATTTCATGTTCCCGTTTGGAAAGGCAGCCCAGTTCAAGCAAGTGAACACTGTGTGCTCCCCTGGCTTTTGACTTGTCCCAGATATCTGGGGAATTATCCCGTGTGTGGTCTGTACACCACAATCGAGGGGCTTTGATGTTCCAGAGCCCCCACCCCTGCTTTTGATTACATGTGTTTCTGCTAAAAACGTCTTTTTCCAGTACTCACAGGGGGCATGAATAAGTCGCTCAGTTCCCTGTAGCTTTTGTACTTTGTGGCTTCTCTCATCCTGTTACATTAACCATAGCGTGGAAAAGGGGCATGATCACGAAGGCTCATGTCCAAGGAAACCATACCAACTGCGGGGCCCCGAAACCCTCCAGCATCTCTTGGAGTGGGCCTTGGAAACACACTTTGTCGGATCTGTCTGGGAAAGCCCCGTTGTCCCTGACCAGCCAAAGCCAGTAGTTTCTGGCAGTGCCTTTCCCTTTCAGGCCACCCCCACCTGGAATTGCAGGTATGCCTGTTGCTCTGGAGTGCTTTGGCTGGGCAGGCGTTCCACAGGTGTGGAGGAGCTGTTCTGGGCCGGGCAGACTGTCGCACCTTGCGTGGCCTCTCAGAAAGCCTGCCTCTTCAGCTCCAGACTGAGGCTTCTGCCTCCCAGGTAAGCGGCACTGGTTTCTGAATGTGCCTTTCAGGTGTGTTCTTCACTAAGTAGCATCTGCCATCCAGAGGCGTTACTGAAGCTAGCCAGTGAAAGGTGACAGTGTTCCCTGCCAGAGGGTCTCTCGCCTGGCTGTCCAGTGGAATGGTCAGAAAAGGTTCCTCCTGAAGAGCTGACATTTCCCCAGTTGCTCTTTGCTCAGTTGCTCACTCTTAGCATGAGACCTCACTGTGGTGCATTTCAACTGCAACAGAGACAGTTATATGGCTAGTAGTAATAGGTGTTACTCAGGAATCAATAAGTGGCACTGGAACAAACAGGTAAATACAGGGCTGAATAAAGTCAGAGCAGGGTGATTTGTATTGTTCCCACTTCTGTGCTTTTATTTTATGATAAAACAGGGCCAGTCACAGTGGCTCATGCCTGTAATCCCAGCACTTTGGGAGGCTGAGACAGGAGGATCCCCTGAGCCCAGGAGATCAAAACCAGCCTGAGTAACATAGCGAGGCCTCATCTCTACAAAAAGAATTTAAAAATTAACCAGGCATGGTGGCGTGTACCTGTTGTCCCAGCTACTCGGGAAGCTGAGGTGGGAAGATTGCCTGAGCCTGGGAGAGTGAGGCTGTAGTGAGCTGTGATCGTGCCACTGCACTCCAGTCTGGGTGACAGACTGAGACCCTAACTCAAACAAACAAACAACACACAGGCAGAAACCCCCTATGACGGCCTTATCACTGATTTTATGGAACATGTAACCCTGAAAGGCTCCCAGAGGTCTGTACTGATTAGGAGTATGTGCATGTGCATGCATGTGTATGAGTATGTGTGCGTGTATGTATGCTGGGGATAAAGATTTTCCAAATACTGTGCCAAGTGCTAGGACACTAGAGTTCATTTTATAGAGGCTGTTTGTCAGGTACCCATATACCTTCCAACACTGTCTCAGCAGGAAACAGTGTAGTTAGAAGCACAACGGACGTGGCTGGGGTAAGGTATCTGCAACTTCAGCCAACACAGATAGCTAAGAATAGCTCCTGTGCCACGTGCTGTTAATTTTGGAGGCAGTCCTTTACCACTGGGCTATGGAATCCAGAGTTTGGCAGAGTTGAGATGTTAGCCTAAAGTGTCCTAATTTCCCCTCGTCTTTTGATGCCACTGTTCTTTCTGGTGCTAGTCTCTCCCCGCACCTGTCCATTCAGTGCCCGGCATGTCTCCAGGTGCCCTGCATGGCTCTCCATTCTCACCTGTTATCCACCAACACCCCACATGGTGACTCCTTCCTTCCAGCAAAACCTACTTGTTCAGTTTCCCGTTCCTCCTTCTCTGTTTGATTGGTTATATGATAAGCTAGTGGCATTGATGGGTTTATGTGCATGTGGTCCTCTCTCCACAGTCAGTGATTCTTCATGTGAAGAGGTTCACTAAAGGTACAATTCCAGACCAAAGTTCTTTCCTCCTAAAGATTAAAGAGTAGGTTAATTATATGACACTATAATTAATAATACATTCATCCTACTTAGTATGCCTTTCATCAAAAAAGGTCACATGGGGAATTTTTGACATTTAGAAATATGAGCTTTAAATTCAGTCTTTGGCAAGATTGAGCAAAACACAGTACAGTTTTTGATATTTACTTTGTTCTGTGACATTACAGAAATAGGAGTAGAGTATGAAATGCATAACAATTCTACATAGAAATGGAAAAATGATACTATATATTCAGAAGTTAAATGACAAAATTCCATGTGTGAGCAGTTAAATTTGGGAATATTGTAAATAGAAATTGACAATATCAAATCACATTATTCGCTTACCCCAACGGGGATTTTAAAATCTTGTATGTTGTTCTCTGTCTCTGCTTTGCTGTCAGCTGTGAGTTCAGAAAAGCTATTGATGATGAGAGTATTGTTTTCTAAATGACATGTTGAGAACATGCTTTGTCTTCTATTAAA
Organism: Carlito syrichta; assembly: GCF_000164805.1. Classification (NCBI taxonomy): domain Eukaryota; kingdom Metazoa; phylum Chordata; class Mammalia; order Primates; family Tarsiidae; genus Carlito; species Carlito syrichta. The sequence goes on along the minus strand of NW_007098044.1, from coordinate 54,864 downwards.
ATTTTGGTTCTGGCTGGGTGTGGTGGCCCATCCCTGTAATCCTAGCACTTTGGGGGGCTAAGGCAAGAGGATTCCTTGAGCCCAGGAGCTTGAGACCAACCTAGGTGATACAACAACACCTTGTCTCTACAAAAGTCAAAAAATTAGGTAGGTATGGTGGCATGCACGTGTAATACTAGCTATTTGGGAGACTGAAGCAGATTGCCCAAACCTTACCCCAACCACGTCCATTGTGCTTCTAACTACACTGTTTCCTGCTGAGACAGTGTTGGAAGGTATATGGGTACCTGACAAACAGCCTCTATAAAATGAACTCTAGTGTCCTAGCACTTGGCACAGTATTTGGAGAATCTTTATCCCCAACATACATACATGCACACATACACACATGCATGCACACGCACATACTCTAATCAGTACAGACCTCTGGGAGCCTTTCAGGGTTACAGAGCCTTTGAAGCTGTGGTGAGCCTTATCATGCCACTGCTTGCCTGCTTGGGTGACAGAGTGAGACCCCGACTCAACAAAAAGCAAAAACAAAAAGTTTGGTTCTGAGTCCTGACATTCATGTTGCTTTGTTCTCCAGGGTACCTGTTTGAAAGCAAGAGAATTTTCAGTTGTATTTGAGACATGATCATATTCTTACTACTTACTCAAAGCAAAGATGTACGTGGTGATTGCTTTCACTCTGTTATACCTTTAGATAATAGTTAATACCTTTAGATAATAGCTTATAAAAGGATCCCTGACAAGAGAAAATAAATTCAGATCCCTATTAAAACATATGTTTTCCTCCATTTTCTCCTTCCTTTCAATATAGGTTAATTTGCTAGAATAACAGCAGGAGATACCAAAGAATATACCAAATTGGTAAGTGCAAATTGAGTTCTGGTATAGGCAGAATTCAAGACCATGCTTCTCATAATTTGAGAATTGTAAATGGGGCTGAAACAGATTGAAAGTAAAGGTGAAAGAGTCTCTTAGATAGTAATAATTTTCCCCTTAAATCGCCCACTGTGACCGGTGAGGCCTCATTTGGCTCATCAGCTTTTATGTGGACTGGAGGCATTTGCTTGGAAGATGTAAATATCCTCATGCTTTTAATGGGGAAAGGTTGGAACAATGATGTTCTCATTCTGATCAGCTACCAGTCTTTGGTTTGACGTGAGCCACACGCAGATGAAGCAGATGCTGTTTTGATGATATAAAATAGATCCCTGAGAAGAGGAGCTTGAGAAGCAGGCCTTGCCTTGTAGTGGCTGGATTGGGTTGATTGATGGACAGGATTCTGGTTTTGTTAGGAACCTGGGAAGACTTCCAGCACACCTAGCATTTCATTTAATATTTAGAAGAAAATGATTTCTTCACACTGATCACACCAGTTTTCTGCTGAAGCTGGAAGCATGTTTGAAAGATCTGCTACTGTTATGCATCCTGTAGGAGCAGTCAGTAATCAGATCTAATACCTGATTCACGTTCAGGACCAGCTGGAGCATCTTGAAGATCTAAGGGCAGGCATCTGAAGGTGGGTAGTCAATCTCTGAGGAATGTCCTTTGCATTAGTGATTTACTTTTAAAAGTAAATCCTTTTGGCATCAGATTCGGGCTGTTGTTTGTTTTTATTTTTTTTAAAGAAATTTCCACACGGCCTCGCTTGTCAGTACAAGCAGGCAGTTCCCCCCCCCGTGCCCCTCCCCCATCATTCAGTTCTCCCAGACACCCCTCATACCTCTGCTTTGCCCAGAAAATGGACCTGAGAGAAGTGATTGAAGACTACAGGGAGGGGTGGGGCTCCTGGGACAGTGGCCACACCAGGTTTCTTGAATACAAAGGATTATGCAGATATTTGTGTTTTAAATAGCCCGGATTTTTGCTGTCTGGTGATTAGGATGGCTTTAAGAATCTCCATGTCTAAAGGTTTCTTTATGAGGATGTGCATATGATCTTGTTTGATCACATTTTCTCTGAGCCTGAGCTTGAAGACAGTTGGAATCTTCCACTGACCTTGCTTGCTTTTCTAAGATTTTATCACTGATTTCTCAGAAGCCATTTAAAAACATTTAGTTATTGGAAAGTATGAAAATCTTTTGATTTTATGTTTTGAAGTTGTAATTCATGAAGATGGAATTTATCTGGTAGGTCCTACTTACTTTAAATCTTTGCCTGGGTTGGGGGGGATCCTAACTTTTAAATAAATCCCTACGAGTAGCCTCCCTTAAGAAGACAAGAATCATAGTAGGGGCGAGGGAAAGTTTTTCATCCGTTGAAAGGTATTTCATCTTTTTCGAAAGAGTTTGCTTCCAAGTTATTTGAAATATTTTCTATAAAATAAATATGTGTTTACTTGCTCCTAAAAACAAAAGTGTGGCATTTCATTCTTTGTGGTGAATGTCAGGATGGTTGAGTCCGGTGTGGTGTTTTGTTTTTAAGCTTGGGAAAAAAACCCGTAGTTTGTTTTGAAGGTCGCACAACTGAGAGGGCGGGAGAGCTGTTGCCTTGAGCACCAGGGCCTGAAGTCACTGGGGTTCTGTGGGTTTTTAGAGCTCTTTGATCCTGTCGGTTTTCTAGCCTGGACACAAGCTCGCCTTAGCAGTCAGTGGCCGCGTGTCATGTTTTGACGATGTGATTGTCACAGGATCAGTGTGCTCTGCAGTATGGCAGATCCTGCATTTCGAATGTGCCCCTTGCAGAAAGCAATAACATCTCTTTAAACTTTTCATTCAAAGTAGATAAGTTGTTATTTAGTTTGAATGTCACAGATGTTTGAGATGTCTTTTGCCTAAGAGAGGGCCTGAACATTTTAGCAAACCCATAGAGGCTTTTAATTTTTTTTTTTAACATCAAGCCTCAGAGCAGTGTTGTTAGTTTGGTTTTAAATAACTGTTTTATGAATTTTCAAGACTAACATTTTTTGGTCCACCTTTCAGCTTTTATTGTGATTTGAGGAGGGGGAACTTTTTTTTTTTGTCATACCTAGTCATTTTATCCTAAGAATTCTTTAAGTCATCCTTTGTTTATTTCGACCAGAAAGCTAATTAGACCTCATTGATAGAAAGTGGTAGACTGTACAAATAACCATGAAAACCAGTTTTGTCCTTGACACCTAAAAGTCATCATCAAAAGTATTGCCACATTCAGTTAAAGAAGGTGTGTTGGGTTTTGTTGTTGGAGATTATAGTATACTAGCAGTGTCTTAGGCACCAAAGCTGGATTGAGTTCAGGTGTTTTCCAGGAAGTTTAACTTGAATTTTCCTTCTGGGATAATCTCATTTCTATTCCACCTCTAATTTTGTGGAATAAATCAAATATAATCTTTGTTCTGGGCCCCGTTTCTCCCAAGAGGTTGCAGAATGACTTAGGAAAGAGCATGTTAGGAACAGGAAATAGACTAGTTTGCTAAACCAAAAAGGAAAGTCCTGGAGCACGGTGAGTCCCTCTTGAGCAGCTCCTGGGGAAGGGAAGTGCTTATTCCTGAAGAACTGTGGCAACATTAGAAGGGATTCTCTAGGAATGTAGCCCATTACTTGTCTGTGCAGGCTGATACATTCCTAAGGGTTTACCTGGCCTCACTTCCTCATTTACAGTGATCTTGACCGGTTTCCTGCCATGAGCGCCCATTGACAAAATGTGACCAGGGGTGTGATGATGTGGTGGGGAATGCTGGCTGCTCAGACGTGTGTGAGGGAGTTTCAGCTTTAGATGAAACTTGCTTGGGGTGAGAAATGCTTTTGTGTGAGAAACCTTCCATCGAGACATCTGTCCATCTGTGCTCCATGCTCCAGACAAGCAAGTTCTCCCCCACTTAAGCCTGTAGCTCCCACATTGAAAGTTACACGTACTTTCATGATGCAGAAGAACATAAATTTCTTGGAGAAAAACGTGAATTCAAGCAGGATGGAAAAAACCACTGATTTCTTTCCAGTTATACCCAAAAGTGATGATATAACTAAACCCAGCTCCCTGGAAAACTGGATACCATCAAACTTGAATGACGGGGTAGATAGGAAAGAGCCCTGCCCAGGCTGTAGTTGGGGGAAAATACTGTTTCCAGCTACTGGAATTTAGCAAGCATTCAGCTGTGAATTCTTTCTTCTGCGCTTTGGTTTCTAGGCAACTTGCACAAATTTTAAATCTGAACGTAAACACACACACACCCAAAACTGAATAAAACGATAAAAAGTCTAATGACATAACCTCTGTTTGCCACGAGTCTCGGTAACTATAGCAAACAAATCCAGTCTACTACCTGGCTATGTAGATATCATGGTGGTTAAACCTAGGAAATGAAGACAAAGCAGCTATGACTACTTTTGTTACAAAATAATGAATTTTTCTGCAATGCAAGCACCTTATGTGTGCTCTGCCTCCAAGGTCCCCTGTAAGAGAAAGGATTGCCTTAAGGGAACAGGTATTTATTGTTAAAGCAGATTTCTTTTTCTGTTCTTTTAATTAGTCACAAATTAAGATTCTTAGAAGCTGTACATTTTGTTGTTGCCAGCAGCAAGCTCAGGCTGCGAAGGGGTACTAGATGACTTCCTGAAATTGGCTTCCCTGGTCTTCACCACTTACTTTTCCTGTAGATGCTCTCCAGACTCATTACCTCTCATTAAGTCCAGGTTACTTTGGGGTGGGCAGGGCAACCCAAAGTGTGGTCAGCATTGTTTCCACTGCCACCAGCAGGGAGATGATAGGCCCTGGAGTATGGTTTAAATTTTCTACTGGAAATTTGGACTTGAAGATAACCTTGGTGAATTTATAGATGAGGCTGGTTCAATAGGATTGCCAGTAAATGTGGTAATCTAAATGATCCTGTTAGACCAGGTACTGTTTAGATCGATCTGGAAAACAACGAGCTCTAGATTTGAAAGAAGGGTTATTGTGGATCTCCAGTATAGACAGAAGTATAATGGAGCACAAGTGGGTGTGTGTTCAATGCCTTTAAATATTTAATAGCATAATGGCAGGAAGGGTAGTCTGCATCTTGAGCAACGTGAACTGATTGAGAACGGTCCAAAGAAAAGTAATATTGTGGGGATTAAAAATAAGACCGATGAGAAAGGTTTCAAAAAACTGTTCCATACAGAGCAGCACCATTCAGGGATCTGAGGTTAAGCTGGCCCAAGGAGAGGAGCTGGCACCCGGCTTCTCACCCTTGTGCCTCTAAAGCAGGCCGCACATCCTACCGTCTCTGCATTGATGCCTGTGTTCAGAGGAGATACTCGCAAGTTACTCTGTTTTTTGCAGCACAGAAACGGTGTGTCTTAAGTGGCATTGCCAGGTTTAAGAATGACATTTTTGCAAATAATAAATTCATAAATACTGCGTTACAACTAGAGACAGCTACTAAATTTGTTTTTATATGTCTGTCTTCAATGCTGATTATTTGTGGCTTCACTAAAAAGTAGGTCACAATTTCAAGTAAGTCCTATTCAACAATTGAACACATTTTACTTAAGTAGTACTCCTCTCAAAAGCTTTAGGGGAAGCTGGGTAAACAGAAACAACTTATGAGTTTGCTAATGTGTTTCTCCTTGCTGTGGACATCATGTTTGTTTATTCATTCATTCACTTTTCATGTTACTCATTTTAAGGAATCTTTAAATAGCCACTGGCATTATTTACTGTCAAGAACAATGATTTGTGATGGCAGACTAAGATTGCTGACTTTCTTTTTCTTCAGAGTTTGTAAAAACAGGTTTCAGGATGTTAATTTTTTATAGTTAGTGCATTATTGATTTATTTACTTTTTTCACAGAACTAGAGCACATTAAAGATGCTATTTGAATTTCATTTAATTCTGAGAATATAAGAATAAGAATTAAGAATATAAGAATAAGTATTGGGAGCCGGGCTCGGTGGCTCAGCCTGTAATTCCGCGCCTTTGGGAGGCTGAGGTGAGTAGATTGCCTGAGCCCGCCGGTTCGAGACCCGCCTGGGCAGCGAGACCTCATCTCTACAATAAATCAAAAAATCAGCCGGGCGTGATAGCGCATGTCTGTAATTCCGGCTACTCGGAAGGCTGAGGCGGAAGGATCGCCGGAGCCCAGCGGGTCGAGGCTGCGGTGGCCGGGAGCGGCCACTGCACTCCAGTCCGGGCAACTGAGTGAGACTCTAACTCAAAAAAAAAAAAAAATAGTATTGGGGCACTTAAGAGAGGCTAAAAGGGAATCATCAGCTCTGCTCTATACCTGAGCAGCGAGATGTTGTAGAACGGTTTCTCCTTCCTCCTGGAGGACCTCATTAGCTAGCAGGGAGAGGAGGCACGTGGTCAGAGGACTCCGACGCCACAGCGAGGGGCTTTGCTGCCCCAAGCCCCTTCCCACAGGCCTGTGCCTACATTGATAGGAATAATTGCACACACAAAATCAAATGGCCATTACTTTCCCGTTCTTTGTAAAATTTAACGCCCGGCCTCTTTATTCTGTGTCTCATTTTCCCCTTTTAGAATTACGTTGCTACCAGGAACGGTTTTCTGAGAACTGGAGAGGAAGGAAGGCTGTGTATCATGGTGTGCAATCCTGCTAGCAAAGCAGGTGATCAGACACAAGGCCAAGTTGAGCTTTCCAGTCTTGGGATCACTGTAAAGCCACCCAATAACCACCTTTTTCTTAAAGAACAGTTTTGAGACCCAAGCCAAGTGCATTTCCTCTCGGGCTACCTCGCCTCCCTGGTTGCCAGCTCTTCCTCAGAAGCTGTCTCCATCTTCGTGATTGTGGGGAGTGACCGGGG
>NW_007098044.1:43887-48113 GCF_000164805.1 Carlito syrichta | reverse complement strand
GTCTCTTACCAGGTGCTTCCAGGATGCCTATTGGTGATGGGCACAGGCCTTCCGATTCCCTCCTGGCCCGTGTTCCTGCAGGTGGGGCCACAACATGACAGAGCCAGCCAGCTCGTCCTCCCTCTTGTACTGGTGCGCAGTCTGAACTTTGGATCATCCCTGCTCCTCTCATGACTGTTCAGCTCCACAGACGGCAATGCCAGAGATAGCCAAAGATAAAAACACAAATCCAAGTGCAGAATGAGCTGAAAACGTTTTTCTGATAGAGGACGTGGTAAAGACTTGCATTTCGTTCTTCAGTGAAGAGTAAACCTGGAAAGATATGACTAGTGAATTATGTCCTTTCAGAAAACATAGCAGTGTGAACTTTGGAAAGCATAATCGGGCAGTTCCATGACAAAGTCAAGTCTCTGCACCCTCAGAGAAAAGCAGGCAATGGGTGTCGATCTTGTGGACATGCGAGTTGCAAAAATTGTTAGGGTCCCGCCTTTTGCCTGTTCCTTCTGTTATGCAGACGTTTTGACAGGCTTCCCAAACCAAAAGGCTCTGTGCTGTTCAGGACCTCAACCCAGTTTAATATATGTGAGCAAAACATTTGAAGGCAGAGGAAGACCCCTTAGCAGAACTGACTTGTGCTTTATTCACTGTAGAAAATGACCTCAGGAGAAGATTGATTTGTGCTAGAAAAACAGAGAATGAGGGAAACTTTTCCGAAAAAAGCTTGCTTTTTAAATCAATTAAGTAATAATGTGAAACTGTGATATTGTCAGATTGCAGTTATGTAGTGTGTATGCAGAGTGCTTGAGAGTGTGTGTGTGTGTGAAGGGGGAGGAAGAGACACTTTAAAAGAGTACAGTAAGCCAGTCTGTGATCTCACCATATGTGTTGAATTGAACACAACTCTTCTGCATTTAATGAAGACTTTAGCCTTTAGGGGTAAATAAAACATCGCTAAATAGGGATGGCCTGAATATTTCTTACTGGCTGTAATAATTAAAGCCATGAAGAAGGTGGTGGGGTTATGTTACTTATTAACTCAAATCGCTCTTAGATTTGATCAAGACGTGGTCGCCCGTGGCGCTTTGTTTCATGTTTGTCCTTTGTTTCACTGACAGGCTCTGCCCTGGCCTCAGTGGTGCTATAAAAGCAGTAAAGCAGTTCAGAACTAGACCCAGAAGGCTCACAGGCCTCCTATCTAGCTGCCTTCTCTTCGCACCCCACCAATTCCGAGAACTTTCAGCCCCTAGAATTGAGTTTGAAAACACTTACAAAGCTGCCCATTTGGGAACTGGGAGAGAGAGCTGAAGAAATCTTCCCTTTTAGAAGGAAGGGGCTCCGGTGTAGCTGAGAGCTTTTAAATGATGTTTTTGTTTTCCTCCATGTGTTAAGCCAAACAGACTAAGAAGCAATAGGTTGATGATAAAAGGAACCTGGAACTAAGATGTATGAGCTTCCTATGGTTGCTGTAACAAGCTGCCACAAGTTTAGTGGCTCAGAACAACACAAATCCAAGACATTGCAGTATCTGCAGGCCAGAAGTCCAGTGTCTGTCTCCCTGAGCTGAGGCCTCTTCCTCCATCTTCAGAGCCAGCATAGTCCGCTGAGTCCCCCGCGTGCTGTGGTCTCTCTGGCCCTCTCTTTCCTGCATCCCTTCTCCACTTACAAGCATCCTTGTGATTACATCGGGTCCACCAGGATGATCAGGATACGCTCATCTCAGAGTCGGTGGTTAAGCCACCTTCATTCCATAGGCCACTTCAGTTCCCTTTTGCCAAGGAACAGACTCCCAGGTTTCAGGTATTAGGGCAGGCCATTATCCCGCCTACCACACCGGAGGATGTTGACAGTGTAAAGCATTATGAGTTGGGGAGTTTGTGGGGTGGGATAGTTGACAAATCCAGGGTGGTGTACAATAAGTCCCTTATGTATAAACAAGTTCTGTTCCAAAAGCACATTTGTAAGTCCAATTTGTTTGAAGGTCCAACAAAGCTAGCCTAGGTACTCGACTAACACAATTGGCAATATAGTACTGTACCAGCTACATCACCATTGCTTTTACACTTCCTTCTGGACATCCTGGACTTGAAATAAAGATACTATACTACTGTACTCTATATAGTACTGTACAGTAAAGTACACACAAGCACAACCACTTGCAGAGGATACACACACATGACAATATATGCCAATATAAAAGTCAGTGGCTTTTCCTAAGGCTACGCTCTACCATTTCAATTGAAAGCAAATCGCAAATTTGACCAACAGCTTAATTGGCAATGGCTTTTTACTTTTAAAAGTAAATGCAAAAGTAAGTTTTGTGAGTTGAGGAGGCTGATAGCATGACTGCCTGGCTGTTGGAGGTTTACTTTCGCAAGAACATTTTGGTGTATTCTGTGAGCTAACTTGATTGGATATATAAATGCACGTTCACAACTTGAAGGTTCATATGTAGGGGACTTTCTGTATTATGGGTTTTCAGTGACTTTGCTGTTTCTTACAGCTCCTCACTACTGTCAGGAAAAATATATGCACCCACACAAATGTTGTAACGGTAGAAAAAGTCATTCACATACCTTTAGCCTAAATGGGGTTTCTGTTATACTGTAATATCTAATATGCCAACTACTGAATGGAAAGACAACTTTTTTTTTTTCCTGCTCTTTTTTGGAGTTGGGGGGTCTCAGTCTGTCACCTAGGCTAGAGTGCAGTGGCACGATCATGGCTCACCACAGCCTTGAACTCCTGGACTCAAACAATCCACCTGCCTCAGCCTCCCAAGTAGCTAGGTCTGTAGTTGCATGCTACCATGCCCAGCTAATTTTTTTTTTTTTTTGGTGGAGACAGTGTCTTGCTATGTTGCCTAGGCTGGTCTCGGACTCCTGGGCTCAAGCAGTCCTCTCACTTCAGCCTCCCAAACTGCTGGGACTACAGGTATGAGCCACCATGCCAGGCCATAAAGATAATTTGTGTGACATACAACTAATTTATTTTTAGTTTGGGGGAAATTGTCATTTCTATTCAAAAGAATGATCCAATTATCAGTTTTACTGACTTGTGAATAATTAATCATTTGCTTGGTCTTGTGAAGTTTTTTGTACTATAATTTGTTTTTGTTAACACTTTATAGGAAAACCTCCAATAAAAAGGACACTATTTTTAGTACTGTAAATATTCTTTTTATTACACATATCTGTAAAATTTTTACATAGCTTTAACCACTGTGTACATGTTCTTGTGTATTAAGTGGCTTGGCTTTTCTGTGTCCCCTTCCCCAGCCATCTAAGACTGTGAGTAATGTGTGCCCCTGTCTACGAGGCCATTGCAGAGTCCACTGAGATAACAGATGTGAGAAGTTCTCTGGGAGAAAAGCACTGCCTGTATTTGCATGAAACAGAGCTGCTGTGGTTAAGCTGTCAATAGCTTCCTAGTGAAAGTGTCCCTGAAATAGATATGACATTTACCTGTAATGGCTTTCTTTGCCTGTGAAATAAATGATGTAAGGCTTTTTTTTTTTTAAGTATTATCTTTAAGTTTCTCTTTTAAAGTTGATCCTATTTTAACAAATGTTCATCATTTAGTTGCTAACAATCACTGCTCATGGGCGCAAGGTGGAAACTTTGATGCTGGTGCAAGACAGGTTACATGAGTTCAAAACTGGTTGTACTGAATGCAGGGTGAGGGTGAGGGTGAGGGTGAGGGTGAGGGTGGGGTTGGGCTGCAGGAGTGGAAGCAAAGACATCCCCAGGCTTGCAAGGAGCACAGAAATTGGAGCACAGTGCTGTTGTAATTCCGTTGTCTGGCAGAATCGGGCAGCCGCCCGCATGGAAACGACTGAGAATAAAATCTGGGAAGCAAGTACTGTGTCTGCAGGGGCAAGGTCGGTGACGCTTCTTGGAAAAGGTGGTCCTCGAAGGGGATTTGAGGAGAGAGCATTCCAGGCAGAGGGACGGACTGGCAGCTGCCGTTCATACTGGTGTGGCTGCAGAAGGGTTTGCTGATGGGTTGGGAGGACTGAGCCTGGAAGCAGCAGGCTGAGCAGCACGCGTCGGGGCCACGCCTGCTTCCCTCCGCAGCAGAAGAGGCCGGGACTGGGGCTGGGCTTTCGAGAAGCCGCCTGGCGTGGCCCGCACTCGAGCGGCCGCTGGAAGTGGGGCGGGAGCGGAGAGCGCGTTTCGGGCCACGGCCTGCGTTCCGGGCTGCGTTTGGCCGAGGCGTCGGCGCCCGCT
>NW_007098044.1:40968-43493 GCF_000164805.1 Carlito syrichta | reverse complement strand
AGGGCGCGCCTCGGGGCCAGGCGTCCGCGCACGCCGGGTCTTGCTGCCGCCCGCAAACTGAGGTGAAGGCCGTTGAGAGCTGGGAGCCTTCGGGCCGCCTGCCCGGCGGGCCCCGAAGCAGATGGGGCGCTTGGGAACTGGCTGTGAGCTTGCTTGGTCAGGCAGCACCACGGCGTTGCAGGAAGACGGGCGCGCAGGTGGCCCGGCCCTGCTCGAGGGAAGGGGGCAGACGGTTCCCGGATTCGGGATCTGTTTTGGGGGAAATGCCTGACAGACGAGGGCCACCGATTCCACTTCCAAAAAGGGCAGTGGGGATGATAAAGATAGCTCGAGCAGCCGTTTTGGCGTCACGGATATCATCTGTGGTGTCAGTGGGACCTCAGCTGAAGAGAAGACCCTCTCAGAACTGTCGGTGGCTTTGCCTAAGGCTTAGTCTCTACCATTTCAGTTGAAAGCAAATTGCACATTTGACCAGCAGCTTAATTGGCGCTGGCTTTTTGCTCTTAAAAGTAAATGCTAAAGTAAGTTTTGGGCGTTGAGGAGGCTGAGCGTGACTGCCTGGCTGTTTGAGGTTTGCTTTCGCAAGAACGTTTTGTTGTATTCTGTGAGATTTCTTTACTTCTGCCGCTCACTGCAGATTGTTTATTTTCTAAAGGTAGGTGTGAATGTTTCAAATGGAAAAATAATTTTTAAAGGAACTATATTTAATGAGTCTTAATATTCTTATGCATTTGGAAGTGTGCTTAACATGTAAGAGGCGGCGTTCTGACTGGTACAAAAAGATTAACTTAGCTAAGAACAAGTGTCATTTCTAGATCTTCCATCTCTAGACTCAGTGGGGAATTTGGGGAAGGGTATGTTTTAGGGGGATTTTATTTTCTCTGAAGGAGTGTTCTCTTTATGGTCTCAATTGCTTATCATGTTTTTACTTCCCAGGCACCCTTAAATTTAAGTGTCATCTTATTTTCAGAGCATTAAAGCTATAAGTTTAGGTAGGATATTAGCATTTGAAAGTGTTCACATTTGTTTTATTTCTTTTTACTTGTTTTAACTTAAAATTAATTGATTTTCTTGTTTAAAAAGATTAAATTTTTCTGTGATTGCTACCATTTAAATTGTGTTCAGCTATTTATCATATGAATATTTAGACAGGCAAACTTAGCTGCCAAACCGAAATGGCATTTTGCAAGAAAATAATGTGCTAAGTTAGTTTCTGTCATGTGACTAGCCAAAGATTTCCTTCACTTAAGAATGGTGACATTTTAGAGCATGTTTTACTAAATACACGAAATGAGACTGAAAGCTATACTTACCTGAGATGTTTTAAAAATTAAAATCTAGTTTTGAAAGAAAAATGATTGAAATGGGAAGACTATCACAACCTATTTTGTGCTAAGTTTTTGTAGAGGCGTTTTTTATTTTTTTTTCTTCCATTCAGTAGTTCATTGCCTGCGTTTTTTTTTTAGCTTTTCGTATGAAATTGTAAATTGTTCAGTAATTCTCCTAAATGGGTGCAGATTACTTTAAAGACCACTACTGGCAAATGAAGTATGAGAAGGCTTTTTGATGTTTTACTTTTCTAAGCACATATTCTTCAGCTATAATTTTACTCATCCCCAAAATTTCAGTGTACGTTTAGAACTAGAACGAAGTTTAATACTCAAAACTTACGAATGGGCTATCATAAATTTCTAGGGAAAGCAGGCCTGATCACTTTCCTTCCTGAGGTGGGACCCATGCCCCTGGTTGGTGCTGTATCTTTCTGGTTTCTTTGTAAAGTGCAGCTTCCAAAAGTGCCTTCCTCTCACTTATTCCCAATAAACAGTGCTCCTTATAATCCTTGTTGGGGTTTTTTATTTTGTTGTTCGGATCTGTTCTATGACCTGGGATTGCTGCAAGATTGGAAACAAGACCGGTTTCTTGTTTGCTGTGCAAATGTTCTGGTTGTTTGGGGTAAAGATGACACTCATTAACCATCGAAGGTGTCCCTGCACACAGAAAACTCATTTCTGGCATTCTGAATTTTCTGATTTTTGTGTGAACAATTAGCGACCTCCACTAGTGCTGATTAAGAATTATGTAGACCGTTTACTAGAAAGATGCCCTAGGTAGTTTGTTCCCTTTTATTCACTCGATCTATAAACTCTTGTAGCAGTTTCCTCACATCTCTACATGTGGTATGTTTCCATCAGGTGATCCTGGAACATGTGTTCTGCAGGAGGGACCCACACTTAGAAGTTTAATATTCATTTTTTTGTTAGAGTGGTTTTCCTTTCTCTTTGTTAGTTGTAGCTGGCCTAGTCTGGTGTTTTTCCACAGTACTGCTAATATTCTTGTGAAATGGCACGTAGCGAGAGGCTTAAATTCTGTTTTTAAATACCGTATGCAATGAGAGAAAGTCCTCCCATTCTGTAAATTAGACAGAAAATTGCCACAGCTATGACTGCCTTTGTCCTCAGAGCTGTTTGAATTGCCGGCTGTGTTGGGACTGGTTCGGGTATTGTTTAAGCGCCGAGCCGCGAGCT
>NW_007098044.1:25226-40320 GCF_000164805.1 Carlito syrichta | reverse complement strand
GGCTCGGGTTTTCTTCAGGCGAGCTGCCGCCGGCCACCGGCCCCCGACCGGGGTGCGCGCGCGCGTTCCGACGCCCAGATCCCACGCCGGACAGCTAACCACAGGCCGCAGGAGAGCCGTGCTTTCGACTGTGACTTGAAAGGAAAGTTTGTGGATTGTCCTGCAGGGGAGCAGCGTGGCCGTTGTTTGTTTGTCGTTTCCGTCTCAAAGTTAGCGATCGATCACTCGTTAAGTTCTGAGATGAGAGCCGGTGTCTGAAAATCGGCATAAACGTGGTTCTGAGTCATTTTCAAGTCTCTGTATCCCCTTTTCACTTTTTGAAGATCTCTGATCACCTTTTCAAGTTAATCTGTTGTAAATGAGTCAGAGTTCGCTTGGGAATCTAATGTGGATTATAATTGATACATTGGAACTTGATATCTTCAAGTCAAAGTAGTGGAAATTCTGTAAAAATGTAAAAAGTAAGCAGTAGTAGCCAGAAGACCGTTTTTCTTGTTTAATTTTTAATTATATAGGGAAAACATTTTAAAACCTGTATAAAGAAAACTTTCATTTCTGCCTCCTTTTAAAAAGAGGAATTCTTAGTTTATACAGATACTTAAAATTATACAGATACAAATACTGAGAGGGAAATGTTCTGCCGTAGATGATTTTTTCATTAAAATTTAACCAGAAAACTTAGAAATGCCTTAACATTTCCTGTGATTTCCAAAAGTTATCTGATGTTAAAATGTACTATCCCAATAAAATAAATTATTCTTACCTTTGCCTATTATGCATATGTAAAGGAAGATACAAAAAGACTGGAAGTGCTAGACAAGAATTTTTGTGAAATTTCTTTAGGAGTCTTAGGAATAATGTGCATATGTTTGAGATTTTAGACTGCTGATAGAAAGCACATTGTAGGTTCAATCATGTTCATATCAACACCTGAGAAAAGACCTACCAGATTTCAGACCTGTTAGGATTTTTATATCCATGATTAACCACCACTTGTGAGTATCCATTTTGCATTTTGAAGACTCTGCTGTTAACTTTCAAGTACTTGAAATCACATAAGAGATTATTTTCAAGGCAGCAAGCAAAACTACACTTCAGATACCTGCTCCTCTTTCAGCTCAAGCTGCTTCTGGCCCTGGGTACAAGCTGGAGTTCACAGAAGACCTAAGATTATAATATCTAAATTGTCAGAGCAATGAAGTAGATGTTTTGCCCTCAAAAGACATTATGAGGCTATTTCAGTCCACTTGTTTTGTTGAGAATCGTTTCTACCGTGATGAGCAGTACATTAATTTATGAACTATTCAGCCATTTGTGTGGAGTGTGTAGCTTGGGGCAAACAAACCCGGTGTGGTTCTGTTTGTGTCCATGTAGTTTTGTTTGTGTCCGTGTGGTTTTGTTGTTCTATCTCCCACTGGCATATTTGTGCCACCTTCTCTCATCTCAAGGTGGCCATTCTCTTTCATACAGAACGCTGGTCCAGTAATGACTTTCCTTCCCTACAAGATGAGCTGCTATTGAGGTAGAAGAAAGAAGTTAAATATTGAGTAGTCATTTTTTGAAAGTTTTAGATTTTTTTCTCTGCCTTTGTTCTCCTGAAGTTAAACTCCTTTTATTTTCAATAATTGAATTTTCCTACTGCCGAAGAGACTCTTCAGAAATGAATCCTTTGCTCAATTCCTCATAAAGCTTTTCCAAATTAATCCAGGGTGAAAACTGGACTGGGAGCCAAAAGTGTACAGAGTTTGAATGAAATGTGACTCCTGTGCCTTGTAGACATTAAATCATTCTGTGAAATAAAACTGAGACATTGGGTAGGAGGTTGTACAGTACTCCAACACATTTTTATTAAATAACAACAACCTCATTCCATTATTTTTCCAGCAGTAACTCATGTAGTTTGACCCACCACCCTTTCCCACCTCCCTTGCTATTCCTTCGTTGTGGTTGGTTCTACATACATTTAAGGACAGGTTGCTCTGTCAACTTTATGGCAAAAACCACTTGACAGATTGTAGAAATGTGACTAAAATTTATGCTTAGTTTGAATTTGGTAGAAAATACAGGAAGAGTATTAGAAAATAAAATGTGACCAAAAAGTATTTATGTTGTCTTGACTTATGCGCCTATAAAGAAGAAAGGACAGGAACTGGGAATAATGGAATGTTACTGTTTTAGACCCTAGGGCCAACACCCAAGAGTGAAATTAATTTATAAATTATGTTTCCTGCTTCGGAATACGTTGAGTGTATGTGTGTATTTGTACTTGAATTGCTTGTTTAACTTGAGGGATCCAGAGTAGTTGACTTGGTTTGTCGTTTTCTCACCTTGAAATTGTTATGCCATCTTGAAGATGCCTTTGTGGCTTACTTTCTTTTTAAGCTGTTAATTTTGATAATTAAAAAACCCTTAACTCTTAAAGTCAGTTTTAACAAGACTGGAAAGCAAAGGGAAGAATCTCTCTGAAATATACTATTGAGTTTTTGCGCCTAGAGCAAAATAGGCTGTTACAACGCCTCATACGATCTAATCTATTTATTAGTTTTTAAGAAACATTGCAGCACCATCGTTTCACTGATTATAGTTTATTGCAGTTGAAGAAGCATTTCAGTCATTTTTTCCATGAGTTTTTGAAATATGAAGAATTATCAAACAGAACTTTTTGAGTTGATACATTTGAATTTGGATATGTTTTAATTAGAAGGGAGAATCGTTTGTGGTCTTAATTTTCATGGGTAATCTTATAAATTTATTTTTAATAAGATCCATTTACATCATCAAATGATTAATTGACAGCTGTTCTTGCAGACATTGTTGCCTTTTTCCTTTTACTACATTGGGCATAAAGTTAGCTCTTTATTTCAGTTTGATAGGTGTTCAGTTATCAAGGATGGGGGTCGGTGGCACGTGAAATAAGCAAAATCCGGTTCCAGTCTTTATGGAGTTGCCTTTAAAGCGAACATTCTTTATATAGAAGTTTAGATGTAGTTTTGTTTGAACTCAGTTACTCCTTGTTTAAACTCAAAAGAAGAGGATTCTATTTTTGTACATAAGATTCTGAATATTATCTGTTAGAGTTTTTTTTTCCCCATTTGCTAATCACTTGTAATTTAGAGGAAAAAATGTATTTTCAGACCAAAAATTAGTAGTGATTGTTGATGTGTACGTATGAATGTAGTAATTTTGTGGATGGTATAGATTATTACTTTTATATAAAAAATTATATGTGAAAAATTTAGTCAAATGTTACAAAGAAGATTCTAATGTTAATATAGTTTTTTACTAAAAGTATTAATTTTGTAATAAATAATCCCACACAGACTATCTGATTTTGACATATTGGAGGAAGTTAGAAAAAGGAAGAAGCTCTGGGTTTGAATGGATTACAGTTGCTGCTTTTTCCTTTGGGAAAAAAAATCTGAAAATATTTGATAGTTTGTTTATATCTTAAGTAACAGCATAAAAATCTGAGCATGTGACTATTGGGCACTACTCTTCCTGTATATGTGTCTACAACGTATTTAGAAAATTTAGAATTGTTTCAGTTTTTGAACATTACTTTTCCAGAACTAATGTTTTATATTTAACCGTATTAGCATTCATCCCAGTGTAGAAGTATTGAAATCAGAACTTTTGAGGTGTTTGTTATTTTAAAATATTGTTACGACTAAGGCTAGAGAGACAATGATCGGTTTCTTGCTGAGCACTAGTCCTAGGAGAGCTGCCTGTAACTAACTGGACCAGCTTTATAGAAACTCCTGGTTTCCAGTTTGTTAACTCAGCAATCTGTTAGAGCATGTGCTTTAACCCTTTGCACTTGCACTCAGAGACATCTCACAGGTATAACTTTCTTATACCAATGCTACCAGCTACTCAGAGCGCTGAGGCGGCAGGATCGCTGGAGCCCAGCAGGTAGAGGCTGCAGTGGCCGGGAGCAG
Organism: Carlito syrichta; assembly: GCF_000164805.1. NCBI lineage: Eukaryota > Metazoa > Chordata > Mammalia > Primates > Tarsiidae > Carlito > Carlito syrichta. The sequence goes on along the minus strand of NW_007098044.1, from coordinate 36,382 downwards.
GCACCGCACTCCAGTCTGGGCGACAGAGAGAGACTCCAACTCAAAAAAAAAAAAAAAAAGTGTTGGCGCTGCTGTGAAAGCACTTCACACATTCTCTTTCTACACAAAGCCAGCTGATTTTTTTCTTAATGTGTATCTCAGTATTTATTTCATCTCTTTGTTTGCTTTTTCATGCAACATGAATGGAAAACTTGAGGGAAACAGGATTTTGAAAAATTTGCACTGGCATAAGTTTGTCCTGTGTGACCCCTGAGAGGAGACATTTGAATGACTTGCTAGGGTTATGATGTCCCCTCAGAGGGGACATTCAAGTGCTAAGGTTTAATCATTTACGCGTTGCAGTACTCTTAAGATTAGGTTACAGTAATGAATTTCTTCATAAGGTAGATCTTCACTCCATGAAGTAAATTATTTGGAAATATTTGTAACATGATTTAAGAAAAATATTTCGACTTGAGCTGGAGGCTTAAAAAAGGGGAGGGGAGGCCAGGGATCTTGTGCAGGTTACTCAGAGAAAAAGTTGACCTAAAGAGTTCCTTATTTTCGTATGTATCTTTAGAATGTGATTTACATAGATCCAACCATAGTGTACATTCTATTCTGAACCTATTTTCCACTAATAACTTATCTTGTCATCTTCCCAAATTACAAATAATTCCATCTCATTCTTTTTAATAGTTGTATAGTATTCCATCATTTGGCCACAATGCCATGTACCCTATTTTAACTCACAGAACCAGCTGACAGTTTTCAGAATAAAGATATATTCATATGCTGGACTTTAATGAGTCATAGGTTAGTGTGTAGCTAGAATTTGGAGTTAGAAAATATCAATATTTATAAATTAGAAACTCAGATTATAAAATGTATATGTTCAGGATAAATACATGAGGTATTAAGTGCACTATTATTGTTAATTTGGGTAATAGCATTAATTCTAAGGAACCAAAAAGCAGATTTTTATGAAAAAAACTATAAACACAAGAAAAATTAGAAGTATTCTCTGTTACTTTAACATGTTCCAATTTCTTTAGAAAACCTGAAAAGGTTTTACACTGAGCATGCCATACAAGTCTTACACTGAACATGACATTGTTGTCATGACAGGGTGAATAGATTGAATCACTTAGGAATTTACAGTTTCTTCTTCATGAGTGATGGTTTTCTGGAGAAGCATAAAATTCAGATTGGGAATGTTCTCCCCTTGACCCCTTTGTAGTTGGTCTGGCAACTTCCAGGGTCTGGGAGACAGATATGAGGATCCCAAGTATCTCTTATGCGATATTTGAAAAATTTCTATTTGAGTGTTTACAATGCTTTATTTTCCCAAATTATGATATTAGTGTACACATGGTGGTAAGAGATCCACTTGACAAGAGGATTGCATTTTGTGTAGTTTAAGTAATATGCCGTGTGTCAGATTACATATAGTTTGGATAAGACTTTTAAGAAAAGTTGAGGAAACAATAGCACATGAAAATTTGATGCTTGTAATCTGGAAACATAAGAATGATTTATGGCAATAAATTATTTCAGATACTATCTGCTAATGATAATCTTTTTTAGACCCCGTGGTGCCACTTTTGGAAGCCCCGTGAGCAAACCATGACTCAGAAAATTGCAGTAGTCTTTTTAAACTATAGCTATTAGAATTTCTCAAAAATATAATATGTTTTTTTCTGTGTAAAATAAATTCTATGAGTATTTACTGATGCCTGAATTTTCTTTCCAAGATTTGATGATGGACATCTTCCCTAAAGATGTTTGATAATCATAAAGAACTGATTCTTTAGATAAGTGTATGCCTATTGATTGATTTCTTTATTTTTGAAGAAAATTATTTTTACTCTTAAGCATTTGGTGGCCTTCATTTGCTGGAAAATTCAGTTTTATGCCTCACAAGTAATGTGAACATTTGTGGACTTCTAGTCTTAAATTTTGGCAATTCTTTGAAGTATTTTCAGTTTTTGCTTCAATATGTAAATAGTCTCTCTCCCTGTCTAATTTTTGCTTTCAGTAGCAATTCAAACCAATTGTGTTTTTTCTCTATACACCATGCTTAGAATAAAGCTGTTTCTGTCATGATATCCTAGCTGACAGCAGCTCTTGGGCAGACACTTGTATGTGTATACATACTGTTAATAATAATTGTCTATTTGTATTACTTAGAACTGTTTATCATTTAAAAAGTGACAAATAGAAAAAGACCATTTACCGACATTGTGAAGACCATGGCCCCATGTGCAGCCGAGGTCGACTATGCCTGCGTTCTTTGACTCATTTTGCGTCTCTTTTTGGGTTGTGAGGAAGGCGAACTCTCTTGTTTTGAGGAACATCATCAAGTACGTTGTATTTTTGCTTTACTGGCAAAAGTTGCCATGTGAAAATGCATACAACATAGAGAGTTTTATTTGTCTTAGTTGATTCAGAGCAGCGTCTGGAAGATGGCTTGTGAGTTCTGTCTTGTGTCCTGTAGCTGAGCTTCCTGGTCGCCCTTTGTGAGGGTCCTGTGTGAACGGGTGCTGTTTCCTCCTGTGCTGTGGAGTGTGGGGACCCTGTGAGGGTCTGCTTGTCAGACTTCAGGAAACTGTACAAAACTGAAGGCTGTTTTATATCTGTGGGATCACCTTTTTAATCCAGGGAGCAAAGGAGACCTGCTCTCTTTGGTGCCCTGCACCAAAGGCTTTCTGCATGCGACTCTCAGAGGTCAGCCACTTTCACTCTGGGTTGGACCCTGTTTGTGTTGAATTTCTGCCAGCAAGACTCCAGCATACAGGAGAATTTGAGATTTTTCTCCCTCCCCCGTTTCTTGTTTTTGTTCCGTGTAAACAGCCTGCCGTAGTAACATAGACAAATATAGCAGAGAATGCTTTTCTGGAAGAAGAATGCTCCCTGCGCATTTTTTAACCATTTTTGGGAAGAATTGATCTTTCTGTGTGTTTCAGACAGACTGAAAGAGGGGGCAGCAGTGGCTGTAAATTGAAGTGACATCATATGTATTGCCCCCATTGATCTGCTTTTAGTCTCCAGCCAGGATAAAAGGAAATGGCATCAGGGAGGAAGCATGCCTCATTTAGGCTTAGGCCCCAGAGTGGTAATGGGGTAATAATAGAACTCATGCCACTGTCAGTCGGTGACTGCATTAGGCCCGGGCTTAACCCCTGCCTGGGGAGCCGCGTGGTGACTTCCTTTGCGTGTGGGGGCAGCGGCCGCTGGACCGGACTGGGACGTACTCTCCTTTGCTTTTGGAGGTGCAGGCAGCGCGCTTGGATATTTGTACATGCCACTCCCTTGTCACGGGTCCTGCCTCTGCAAGGTCCATCGGGAGACGTGTCCGTAGCGTGTTCTGATCTAGGAGGTGAGTTGGCCTTTTCTGCATCGTATTAATGGAAGAAATGGTGTAGGGGCCTCAGTTGTGTGGGTGGTCTTCTGGGAGCTCAGAGTGAGCGATGCCACCAACAGCCCTAAGAGGCTTCTGAAAGAGTCAGGGTTTACTTTCTTTGTGCTGCTTGTCGGTTAGGAGGGTGGGTTTGGAAAACTCATATTTTCTTTCCAAGAGCCTGTATAGAACCATTCGAAGTTGTGCAGCTTGCCTCAGCTCTTAAGTTGACTGGGGAAAGTGCACAATAGACTTTTTTCTTTGTCCATCTCTCAGTATTTAGCAACTTTGAAATCTTTTGTGTTGACAGTAAGAATAGAGATCTCTCAAATTCTTAACAGGTAGCAATTGTACTTGGCCGACCTCTGTTGGCATTTTGCTTCTTGTGCTCATTTAAGTACGCTTCACAGTTGTGTGAAGCTCTTCCTCATGTACCCACATGATTTTGGCACCCCCATAGTCGTCTTTTGTTTAAGTTTCCTTGGCAGATGCGTTTTAAAAATACCAAGCTGGTCCCCATGTAAAAAAATGATCACCCCGCCATAAACTTCTTGTTAATGCAAAGGAAAGGATCTCTATTCCTGTCACTGACTGTGGGTGTGAACACTGTTAGACCCCAGAAATAAAGGCACATTCTTTTTATACTGTTCAAAGGAGCCACTTTCTCAGGAGGCAGTGCTCAGAACCATGTGCTTTACTTTCCTTGATCACTCCTTGGTACAACGAAAGCCGTCTCTGTCTCGCGCAGTGCTGCTGTATTGAAACACAGTTGGCCTAGAAGTCGTGTGAAGTTTAACTTGATTTCTATGTGGGTGGGAGTGGCACGATCCACACAGCGTTCCCCATTGCCCTGTGCCAGCTGCCAGGAGGGCCGCACGGCCCTGCACTCCTGCGCACACGGCGAGTGCACAATGGCTTTCACTTGCTCTGCAGACATGTTGGCTTGTTACATGTTATTTATTTTTCATTGTAGGGTGACTTTACAGGGAGCAAATGTTTATTTTACAAAGAGAACATACTATTTTCAGGTAGTTACCACATTTTTATTTTTATATCCTCTTTTAAAGTCTGTTACCTGTTTTTTTTAACGATGTCATGCTTGCTTGTTTGTGAAAGACGCTTTGTTAATTTTATCAGTCTGTGTCCTCAAACAGCATTTGTTCACTGATTTTTCTCTACATTTTTCATTGTTTAGAAACTGCATTTCCCCCCATGAGTTAGAAGCATGACAGTTGGAAGCCAGGTGGCTGCAGGTTGTTTCCTGAGAGTCATTTCTGCATGTCTGTCCTGAGGAATGGGCCTGACGACAGGACTCGCCTGGCGCTGGGGCTGGGGAGGAATGTGCTCGGTGGGGCTGTGTCGGCTGCTCTGTGTTCTGCCTGCGGTCACTGATCCGCTGCCTTATTGAAGGAGAAGCGGACGCCTCGGGGGTGTCCACCCGTGCTCTTCTCCAGCTAGAGTCGAGTAAACTTTAAAGAGCCCTAAAGGTTTGGCAGCATGTGTGCTTCTGGACATGGGCTGAAGGCTCCCTCCCATCTCAGCGTCTGAAGTCTAGGGGCTTGGCTTTACATATTTCTCTTGTGTAGAATTTGGAGAGGACAAAAGCTCCCAGTGACCCTTTTAGTTCAGTTTCTGTGGGCAGATGGGTGAACTTCCTACTGAGAAGAAAACAGACGTATATGTATGAATCTAGGTATTTTGATAGGTGTGTGTATTGGTAATTCTTCAATTTTTAAACTGGAGCTATGTTTAGCTGGTTTAGGTTGAAGACCAAGTTCGTTGTCTTGCTTGGGAGTTTCTGTCCTCTGTGGGTCTCTCTAGTTTAAACCAAGTCCCAAATGAGCGTTCTAACAACAGGCCTCTTTGTGAGCACAAGTACATAATGGGTAGATGCTTTTCTTTCTACTCCTTCCTTCCCTGTAATTCTGCAAATTGGCAGGGCTGTTCCTCTGGCAGGGCTGGTTCTCTCCATATCAAGTTAGCAGACAGGTCCATTCTGGGCTCTGCGTGTTCCACGCTGTATTGGGCATTGTTAGTGCCGAAGGGTGGCTTACCTGTTGAGTCGGGCCCCCTCCCAGAAAGAAGCCTGCCTTCCTATGTCTGGAGGGGCCGCGGCCTGGACCTCTTGTTGCCCTCAGATGGCCGTCTTTAGAAATGCTGCCCACCGGATTGGAGGGTGCCCCGGGGTGGGGGTGGGGTGCAGGGTTGGGCCACTAAGACCCAGTCTGGGCCTTCTCTCACCCATACCTTCCTGGAGTGAGGCACCCTCCCCTCCCCAAGCCCCACAGACAGCTAGGTTGCCCTGATGAGGGGCCAAGCCACCGTGGGGACCCAGCAGAGTACACTCAGGCAGCTGCAGAACAGAGGGAAGTAGTAGAGCGGGGAGAGCCCACGATGGGGGAGAGGGGAGGCACAGGGAAGAGGGTTCGGGTGCTGGAGTGTGCTTGTCGGTGGCCTTGGGAGAAGCATTGAGGCAAGCATGGCCTGCGGGCTCAGCCCCCCGGAGAGAAGGAGCACAGAAGGAGGTTGCAGGGCCAGATGGGGAGGAGAGGAGAAGGAGAGAGCTAGTCAGGCCTGGGAGCCCGGTGGGAGGAGCCAGGAGCCAGAAGAAAGGCAGAGAATGATGTCTCGGCTGGGTTCTTCCCATCAGGTGGATCCCCCACGCGTCCCACACCTGAGGGATCGCAGGTGTGCACAGGCGAGGAAGTGCACCAGAGCCTGGGGTCTTGGGTCTTGGGTTTGGCTTCTTTTGTAAAACAGCAGATTTCTTTTTAATGTGAAAGCCACTTCATGTGTCTAAGACTGTAGGATATGGTAGATGCGTGGTTTTGCTACCAGTAGTTACTAGTAACTTAGTATCTTTAAAACATCTTACAAGCAGGTGACTTCTCATGAAAAGAAACTATGTTCGTAATTCTTTGTATAGAAGCTCACAGGTCAACACTCATTGTCATGTAATTTTGCTGAAGGCACTTTGTTTCTCGGGAGAAAATGTCCACAGCATGACTTTCAAGTAGAGTGATGTTAGGAGATAAATATACCCGAGAGCCAAAGGATGTGCGCCTGTGCCTGTCTGTCCCTGTTTGTCTATTGGAAAGTGGGGGTCTATTAGAACTTAGAAGGGTGAGATGAGAAAAATACAAGAAATGCTTTGTTCTGTGCAATACATTGTGGATGTTGTGCTTGTTTTTACCTGTTTCTCTGCGTGTGCATGTTGGATGAGTGTGGGGGGGTGGGTCAGACAGAGTGCACACTTGGGGGCAGAAAGATGAAGGGAGGAGAGAAGCCAGTAATTTTTAAAATTTCCTTTAGAGTAACAGAAAGTGGCAATTAAAATCCAGGTGTTCTTATGAATATTCTGTGGGTCTGATATCAGCCTCCAGACCTGTAAATTTGCATTCATCCACAGAGATTATCTGGGCATAAGCAGGGATGGAGAGAAGCGAAGTGTAGAGTCCTGGAATTCATGGTAATAATCTTAAAATCTTGATTTTAGAATAAATATTTTTCAGCTTGTACAAGGTGTGTCTTAAATTGGTTCTTTGCCCGTGCAGGGTGGCACCACTGGTCTCACCCCTAGTGAGTGAGACGGATGGTATCTCACACACGCTTCGGTTCTTGTATTTCACATATGTTGTTGTTTTGTTTTTCACCCACATAAAGACTACCTCCTTTCTTTGCTCTTAACTTTTAACACCACTTTTGACCTTCCCTATGTGAAAACTCAGGAGTGTGGGTGACCTTGTGTTTTGTGTGTTTGTGTGTCTGTGTGTATAGCTGTATGTATAATCGTGTGAACAGCCTTTTAAACCTTTTAGTGGATTATTAGTTAAATGTCTTTGTTAAATGAAGGGAAGACATGGTGCTTGTGTCATGATGCGTTCCTTCTCAGTGTGCTGCAAGTAGTGTCTTCCCAGGGTTTACATGTTAAAGAAGGGAATCTGAAGTTGCTTCTTATTTCTGCTAAATTTCCATGTATTTGCCTAAAATGGGGTGGCTTCTTGAGTCTTTTTCTAGGCTACATTACATTTTTTGGCATATGCATGCCCTAAAAGGAAAGGACCTAATAAACCACAGTAATGTTTTATGAAGTAGGCACAGTTTTGATCTGCTCTTGGAACTGAAATGAGAAGTCATGGAAAAGAGGGTCTAAATCAGCCCCCAGAATGCAGTGTCTTTGGGGATGCGGACAGTGTAAACCCTGAGGTTTTACAAAAGTCAGCCGCCTTCCCATGTTTCAGACTTATCCTGAAAGTACCCAGCTGACCCTGGGTTTGTGTCTGGGGTCTAGACGCTGGGTTTGGTTTCTTGTCAGCCGAATGGCATTTTCACAGGCTGTTTGGTTTTGCCTTCAGCTTCTTCCAGACCAGCTGGTCTTGCTTCTGGAGCATCTCTTGGAGCAGAAGACCCTGAACCCCCGGACTCTGCAAAGCCTCCAGAGGACCTACCGCCTCCACGATCAAGATGCAGAGGTAACCAGGAGCGGCCTCGGAGCTAGATGGCAGGTGCCCACTGTTGGTGGAGAATGATGATCCCAGCACAGTCCCGAGCCATAGAAACTACCATTGCTGTTAGCAAAACCCACATGTTTACTATGTGAGTGAAGAGCAAGTGCTTGAAGCAAAGCGCAGTCGGCTTCCCTGGGTGTGCTTGTTCCAGCAGGGGCCTGTGCTTGTGCTTGTGCTTCTAACCAGAGTATTTTGAGGTCCTAAGTTTTCCCCTCTTACATCTTAAATCATAAAGGCAGACATAAGTCTCCTAAGAGAATGAGCCGGCAGGGCTGAGTGGTTTTGAATCATAAAGTTGGGTGGGTCATTGTGCACGCTGATGGTGGCGCCGTCCTGTTGCACATTAAGGAAACTTGGCTCAGATGTGTCAGAGCTTCTTGGTTGCATTCAGTTAGGACAGGAAAAGAGCCATGTGTAAAGGAAATGAAAACTAAATCTAGCAGCCATGGTTTGATAAGTAAAATCGGATGCTTGTGGAAAAGCAATATCATGTGGGTCCTTAATATCTTTTACCTTATTTTGAAGAATGCAATGTGAATCCAAAGATGAATTCCAGGATTTTTTAATATAAAATAATAAATGCTTAATGTATTCAGTCCTCTTAAGTAAAAAACAAAGGCTCAAAGAGAAAATCTCTTTTATATAAAACTCGTAAAATGCAGAAAATCCAAGTAGGGTTGGTTTGTATTCAGTTGAAAATAATTCTGAACATTTTTAAATTGTACGGTCCAATACAGCAGCCATGAGTCACATGTAGTACTGAACACCTGAAATGTAGCTGTTTTGAGCTGAGATGTGCTACAAAATGTGCAATAGATATTGAAGACTTCAGATGAAAAGAGCAAAATGTTTTAATTTCTCTCTATCGATTACAATGTTGACATGATATTCGGGATGTACTATGTTAAATAATATTATAGTGAATTTTATAACCATTAAAATGGAGTCAATTGAGAACAGCCAATTCCTTATTAACTAAAAGGTAAAATGGATGTTGTTAGGCATTTTAAAGTCCCATAAATTCAAGAGTAAATGAAAAACTCCAGAGAAGACACATGTAACTTTTTACCACCTGAGTGTAGATCAGATCAGATGTGCAACTGTTCCTGTTTATTTCAGCTCTTATATTTTTGTTTATAGGAGTTTCCAAATGCCAGACTGTTATTTTTAATTAGTGTTTAAAAGACCTTCCTATTTATAGGCATTAGGCTGTGTTTTAATCGGTGCAGAATACCACTGAAATACCAGGATCCTGTGATGGGCATGGACAGACCAGGGCAGAGGATCAGAGCGGGCGCCGGGCACCTGTCACTTCATGTCCGGAAGCCATGAGGTGGTCCCCTTCCTTTTAGTGTAAAACATATCCTGTTCTTAACTCAGCTCGACTTAGTTGTTATATATAAAACCTCTTAAGCCTTTGAGAAATGTAACAAGTTTTTTTGGTTTCTCGTTTTGCATCTCACAAACCATATCATGATGCTTAAAGACAGGGCACTCTCTTTACCTTAGATCCCCGGTGATGCGTGACTGGGGTCTGAGTACCTCTTTCCTCAGTTTATGTGACTCGTATGGTCAGTGTACATGCAGTTCAGGTACTTACTCTTCTAGGCACTGGGAAGATAGCAGTGGAAACGACAGGCAAGGTTATTTACCCTTAGGAAGCTACATTCTTCTGAAAGGACAGCTCATAAGTAAATGAACGACACAACTTCAAGGTAGAGCTGTGACGGAGACCTGTATGATGAAGTTGGGCCAGGTTTCTCTAGATAGAGTCTTCAGGAAAGGCCACTCAGAAAGTGACATTTGAGCCAGGACCTAAAGACAAGAACTAGCTGGCCATACAAAGCAGAGGTGTGAACTTGGCATGTGCCAGGGCAGGGGTCAGCATGCCTCTTATAAGGGACCAGACAGTTGATACTTCAGGCCCTGCGGCTTCTGTCCCACGCTTCAGCTTTGCCGTTGTAGCACGAAAGCCGCAATACACAGCGTGTGAACAAACAGCCATGGCTGTGTGCCAGTGGAACTTTTCTTGGACCCTGAAACTTGAATTTCTTAAAATTAGCACATCTCAAGAGAGTCATCTTTTATTTTTTCCTGTTACTTTTGAAAACGATTTGAAAATGTATACACCATTCCTCACTGTTGGCTGATTTGTCCTGCCCGACTGTGGTTTGCTGGGACCTGCAGGGTGAGGTCAGGGCGAGCAGCAGCCAGATCAGCTGGGGAGGGAGATAAGCTACGGTGTGCTTCCAAAGAAGTGCCTCTGTCCCAAACCCTTGAGGTCCTGGCACGTGGTTTGTTACCCTGACGGCTTATCTCGCTGTGAGGTTGTCTTTAAATGTCACATAGAACCAGAAAAGCAACAGGACTTTGGCCAACTAGGGTGTTTTCTAGAAACTTTATTAGTTAAGTGTGATTTATTATGACACTGATTAGCAGGAATTTAGCTGAATAATCATCTGCCTTTATTTTAAGTGACAGAACATTTCATGGGAGAAAGAATTGTTACTTGGAAAAGTCTCCAAGACTCCAACTTGATTCTCGGGGCTTCTCCTTGACTGAGCAAGTAAGGAGAGTCCCTTGCAGTTGTTATCCGGGCTCTTAAATACGGAATGAATAGCACTCACTTGAAAGCTGGCCAGATAGGGAGTGAGGCGGGCCATGTACTGAGCATCCCTGTGGAAATGGCTCGGGAGTGGTGTTCTCGCAAGGAGCAGTGTGAGTTATGGCCTGGAGTCTCTTTCTTGGGGCGCTGCCGCCGAACCCCAGGGCCACCGTGCTCACTTAGATGCCCGGTTCAAAAAGGCACCACCAGCCCAGGATGACGGGGGTCTCCGGTGTAGCGCAGCTCATGCCCTGGGAGCGGGGATGGATTTCTTTACCTGCTGTGGCTGCGTGTGCGCGCCCCCACCCCCACCCCCACCCCTGTTTCCAAGATGTGCAGAAAGACTCTGCCTGTCCTCTCTTTGGCCTTTTTCCTGAAAGCGTATATGTAAAGTTTTTCAGAAGGTGAGCCTGCCACTGTGCCCTTAGCTGCAGCCATTATGCGGACTGGGGCGACTCTGCCCCTCATCACAGAGGGCGCTGCAGGGGTCTTGAGTTGGCCGAGCAGTGTTCTCCATGTAGATTGCTTCCCATGTGGAAGGAGGCTCAACTGGGTGGGAAACCTGCCCAGAGGACCAGAGTGAATCGGGCTTTCCTTCCAGCAGTTGCTTTAGCTTCCGGGCCTCCACCCCGCCTGTCCCTTCCCTCCCCCCCCTCCCCCCCCC
>NW_007098044.1:8383-25085 GCF_000164805.1 Carlito syrichta | reverse complement strand
CCCCCCCCCCCGTGTGGGTGGCCCTGTGCAGTCCCACCCACACGCAGAGAAGGAAGGAAGGAGGGAATCGTCTATTTTTAGCTATTGTGTGTGTTGCTTCTGTGTTCCATTGTGTTCACAGCAGGTCTCATCTGCTGGTCAGAGTTTCTGAGCCCTCGCTGAATCTGATGCTGTGCTTACGGGGACCTGCGTGCCGGGAGCTGGTGGAGGCCCGCCTCCGGAGCGCGGTCCGGGCCGTGCAGCCCTGCCCTCCTCGCGCCCGCATCACGGGCTGTGGCTGCACAGGTCTGCTCTGGGGGAGGCGTGCCCCACGGGCAGAATTTTAAAGGAAGCGTGCACGAGGACGGACGTGGTGAGGAGAATTCTGGTGCAACTCGGACCCTCCCAGCGCCTCCTGCTTTGCTTCCCTCTGCAGGGTGGGATGTGGGCGGGGCTCGTTTGCCTTCCTTGGCCTGGAAAGGAGTCCCAGCACCAGGAGGCAGCCGTCTTGACGGACCAAGTCTGCTTCAGCCAGGAAGGAAGACAGACGGGATGGGAAGTCAGTCTACAGGGGCACCTCATCTCCAGCTGTTGAGTGTGTCGCTCAAACAGAGAGCCATAAAAGCTAGAAAAAAATATATTTGACAGCTAATTCTGGGAACAAAAGATGTTTTCTAAGATCACTTCTTAAATAATGTCCTGCCGTCCTCAGCAGGTCTCTTGAGCTGTTAAAAGAACTACCCCGTGGTCGTCCAGGGAGGGCCTGTGGAGCTTGGTCCTGTGATGGCTTTCCCCGAGAGCCCCACCGTTGACCTCCAGGTGCTTCTGCAAGCTTCACTGAGCTCTCAAACGGGGCATGCCTCACGTCGCAGGATCAGCCCCTCATTGTGTGGTGGTCCCTCATCGGAAGGTCTGCATGGTGGCCTGCTCTGCTCCAGTGTTTGCCTCGACGTGCTGGCCGAGAACACTCGTTTTCCCAGGGAAGTCCTCAGCAACAGTGGTTTGTCCTTGGCTGTTGGGGGAGATGCCATTGGTTGAAAAGAAGAGGCCTCCCGACTCAGATCAGAGCAAGAAAACGTGGGCGTCATGTGCCCTCTGTCTTCCCCGGGGTCCGCCTACGTTGAGAGTCTCCCTTGGTGCTCCCTGTGCCCAGTTCCCTGTGAAGGGAAGATGGCACCACTTGTGGGCATGTCTGAGGCCGCAGCTGGCTGACCAGAGGCAGTTGTTGATCTCAGGTAACACGGTTCCTGCACAGAGTAGTGGCTAGAAATATACAACATCTAGAGGCCGCCCCAAGCCAGCTGTACTCTCCCAAGTCTCCAAAGAATGTAGCCTTGGGAGGTTGCAGCCTTTCCACTGGGAAGAAGAAGGACTCGCGAGCTAAAGTAGTCGTAGCTGGTAGATCTAAGGAAACAGGTTAGTAAGGAAGGGCAAGCCTGTTTTCCCACTCACCCGGCTGCACTCTAGACTGCAAAGGACACCTTCAAGGTCGAGGCAAGTGGAAAAACATCCAGCCTCTCGGCCTTTCCCACAGCCCTGGCTGTGGCTGAAGGGCCCTTGTGAACCTTGTCAGATAGCTCGGGGTTTCCTCCCACCTTCCGTGGGCGTTTGATATAAGCCACCAGGGCAGGTATTTATTTTTATACATTGTTAATAAGAGAACGCCTTGTTTACACTGCGGTGTTTATTTGCAGTCCAGAGGCGGGAGGTGTGGCTCCAACAGTGTGGTGGGTTACAGTTTGGGTGCTGCGTTTATTCGAGCCCAAAGCATTTTCTATGAATTGAGCATTAATGATTAAAAGATTAATGATTACTAGATTAATGATTAAGGGACAAAGAAAAGTTTAGTCAGGTATGACATCTCCAAGTCTAAAGTAGTTGTGCTTCTGCTCGTTCTTTTTCACCCGAAAACGCTTTCCATTCGCGACGAAGTTCGCCTTCGGCATTGGGGGTCTAGAAGATGCCCGGCGTTCAGGAGGTTCTGTTTCCTGCCGTTGGAGCACCTTGTTCCTCTTTTCTCCCCTGGCTGCCTTTTTGTAGTATTCTGGCTGCAGGAAATATTTCCATTTTGTTTTCGCAGAGTAATTTAGAAAAGGGTTCGCTAAACCCCTTTGGGTTCTGTTGCGTTTTGGGTCGCCCAGCAGTCGATGTTCATTAACAGCTCTCCTCTTGTCCGCCTTGATGCAGAATCACATCGCGCAGCGGAGACGTAGACTCCAGCTTTGCTGGTGTCAGGTCCTGTCGTGGTGCGGTGAGGACAGCACCCAGACACGCCTCCCCCACTGCAGGGCCGGCTGTGTGGCAGCGGGTGCTGGCGCCAAGGCCTCTGCTCTGCCGGACACAGAAACCCGAGAGGGGGAGGGTGCCAGAGCGCCGGCTCCGTCTTGGTGACGTCCAGAGACCCACGCGGCGCCCTCCTGCTCTCCTGCTGGCTGCCCTGGCTACAGGCGGATCCAGGGCCTCGTTCCCAAGCCCGCTGGCCCGCTGGGTCACCGTCCAGCATTGTCAGGAGGCACCATTGTGGAATGAAGCCCCACGGGCAGGTTTTCAGATCCAGCCGAGGAGAGGAGGCCATTGTGGAAAGGCAGAACAGTGTGAAGCAATTAGTGAGTGGTTTTCCAAGGTAAAATACCAGGGGCCGGATCTCAAGGGGAGCTCCCGGAAGGGCAAGGGGACACTTGTCTCTCCACCTGGCCGCTCACAGATGCCTCGCTGTTTGTCATAATATCTGCAGATACAGGGTCTGGCCTGTTGGCCCCTTGATGTGGTCAGGCTCAGGTTGCAAATCCAGAGGCCAAATGCTGCTGAGTCTGAACTTTAGAACGTGGCCTGTACACAGTGTGACTTAATAGCTGCTTTTTAGGAAGCCAAGACTGCTGGTGAGGGGCACAGCTGTTGCTTTGACACAGCGTCACCACTCTTTTTCTAGAGTTTTAAATGCTGGATGGGTGTAGATTGAGAAAAGGGATTGGGGTCGCTGTCTTTAGTTGCTCTAGATGTCCTTCTTTTTAAACCTTGTGCCTTTTGCAATATGGGAAAGAACAGAAATCTTACGTAACTCTGCATATATTTATGTTCTTTTTCTTTGTTTTTCTTTGTATTTGGTTTATGAAACATTTAATCAGTGTTTCCGAACATCCCTTAATGGCCACGAAAGTGTTTCTCAGTACTTCTTAGGGTTTTCTGTCTGTTGTTCAGTTCAGTGCCACTGGAACTTTTCTGTGGAAAGCTGCAACAGTCTCCCCTGGTGTTCTGTGATAAAGGGGTTGTTTAAAAGCTGATCTAAAATGACAGAGAGCTTTTATTTTCAGATTAGTAATTCCTCTGTTCTTGAGGCTAGGGACTATGTTTTATTTACTGTGAATTACAGCAAATAAAGGTAAAGAAAAAAGCGAACCATGGACAGCTTAATCTGGGTAGTTTTTCTCAAAGGGACCTTTGAAATAAATAGTCAGTTTAGAACTTGCCTGTCTAAAAAAAGGAGGGGTCACTTTTAGCGACAGGTCCAGCCAGATGTTAGTGGAAAAGCTACTGGCCGCTTCTTGTTCCTTCTGTTTGCTTCAGCCCACTTGTGCAGATGTCTGATTTGAGGGCACTGGCTACTCTTGCCACACAGGTTGCCCCCAGTCTGTACAGATTTTTCTTAGGACGCTGTGGATGGCGATTTACACTTTTTCTGGGGTCTAAACAGCATCGCCCTGATGTTCTTCCAGTGGCGAGAAACCAGCTACCTCTCGTGCTCACTTTGTCTCTCTCTAACGGTCTCTCAAGTGAAACCAATACATGGGACGTTATTGGTGCTTCTGGGGCCTTTATAACTCAGTTAGTAGTTTACATATTTTTATATTAGATTTCTATTCTGAAATCCACACCAAAAACCCACACAGTTGTCTTTGAACACTGCCATTTTCTTTCACAATTGTGAATGGAACCATACTCAGATGTAAAGTGTATTTTTAATCCCCTAAGTAGAGGGCTCACTTTGCCAGCATTTTCAAAGCTGCTTTCCAGGGAGCTCTTCTTCCCTCTGTGCCTTTCCTGTACACCTTGCATGCTCTCTAGTACCACGGCTCACCAGGATGTGTGAGTTGGGTCTGTCTGGCCTTCAGGCTGTGGGGATCTCGCAGCACGGGCAGGATGTGAGCTTCACCTTTGGTGTACGGGCCGCTCCCACAGGGTCCGCTTGCCGGAGCATGTTCCCGGGCCTGCTCTGCGTGCAAATGGTGGCATTTCTTGTGGACGGCAGAGTGTGAGACTTTAACACATCAACAGAGATGAGATCAGATAAGCTTTGTGGAGTGGCACTAAAAATGATGTTTTTAGGCACTCAGTCTGCATGTTGCTTTGCTGCAACCTTGAGCTACGTGGAGCTGTGTCCCGCAGACCAGCGGGTCCTGCCCGTCTGTGGGCAGCAGCAGATGCCCAAGCCGAGTACAGCAAGTTCCCAGGCGCTGGGGGACCAGCCGGCCAGAAGCCAGCAGGCCACAGCTGAGCCTGTCCCCGCAGCCTCGGCTGTGGCTCACTGGGTAGCTTTCCTCAGGAGCGGGCTGTTTGGAATCATCCCTGCTTCAGGAAAACTCCCAGGCAGTATCTTCTCTCTGTTCGCACACCACCACAACGGCCGTCGCCAACACAGAAGAGGACGTCTGTAACCAAACGTCTGGGGGTTTTCCCCACGAACCAAGCAGGGGACGCCAGCTGGGCGTTGTCCAGTTCAGCTCTAACACTGACTGCCTGGAGGCAGTCAGATCGCACAGGTTGAGGACTCAGTCCCAAGACCGCCCCCACACACCGGTTGCGAGTCTGGGCCTCCGGAACAAGTGACTGACTGGCTGCAAGCTGGGGTTCCCATGAGCCCCTCTCTGGGCTTGATTACTTTGCTGACGTGGCTCACAGAACTCAGGAAAACGCTTACTTGCATTTTCCAGTTTATTATAAAGAACATTGTACAGACGAAGGGAGGCGCAGAGCGAGGTATGAGGGATGGTGCCCCCAGCTTCTGTGCCCTCCCAGACGCCACCCCCAGGAGCCCTCACATGCTCAGCCACCCAGAAGCTCTCTGAACTGTCCTCTGGGTTTTTATGGAAACTGCATGATGTCAGCATTCCTTCCCCCCAGTATAGGGTGGAACCCTCTCTGAGGAGGGTCTCAAGACCTGTAATCATCTTACCAAAACCTCTGGGGTGCCATGAAAACAGTTATAAGAGGGGAATTTATATCTCTGTGAACACATCAAGAAGATGGAAAGATCACAAGTTAACAGCCTAACAAATCACCTAAGACAAGACCGCCAAAACCCTAACTTTAGCAGAAGAATCCAGATCACCAAAGTAAAAACCCAAATGCGGGACATAAAGACAAAAATAACATAGAAAAGCTCGACAAAACAAAACAGCTAAGGTTCTTTGAAAGAAGACCCTTAATCCGAAAGGCGGGGGGGAGACTAGAGTCCTGACTTAGGGTAAGTGAAAGGGAGGACAGGAGGAGGTCAGAGGTTCAGTTTTCTGAGGCTGACGCTGGGCACTCACAGTACTCTTTGCCCAAATAGCCTCCTTCAGCTTGGCTCTTGCAGGGGCGGCGGGGCTACAAGGGAGTTGTTTTTAATAGCTTTTGTAAGCTATATCATATACCATGCACTTTGGTCCTTTAGAGTGTGCAATTTGGTGGTTTTTAGCCTATCACAGACTTGGGCAACCACCACCATAGTCATTGGTAGGACATTTCATCACTCCAGAAAGAAACCCAGTTCCCTTTGGCTGGCAGCCCCAGTTCTAGGCAACCACTGAGGGTCTTTCTCTGTAGATTTGCCCTTTCTGGCCTTTTGCATTAATGGAACTGTGTACAGTATGTGGTCTTTATGACTGGCCTTTTTTGTCCGGTAGGGCGTTTTCAGCGGTCATCCTTGTTTGCAACAACATTTCATTCACGTTTATTGCCAAACACTTTTGATCATATGCATGGGCCACTTTTGTTTATCCGTTCACCAGTTGATGGACATTTAGGATGTTTCTGCTTTTTTTTTTTTTCCCTCCGAGTTAGAGTCTCACTCTGTCACCCAGGGTGGAGTGCAATGGCCGCTCCTGGCCACCGCAGCCTCGACCTGCTGGGCTCCGGCGATCCTTCCGCCTCAGCCTTCCAAGGAGCTAGTTGCCCAGGCAGGTCTCGAACCCGCGGGCTCAGGCAATCCACTCACCTCAGCCTCCCAAAGCGCGGGATTGCAGGCTGAGCCACCAAGCTGGCGATGTTTCTACTTTTTAACTATTATCAATATTGCCGCTGTGAACCTTTGTGTGCAAGTGTCTGTGTGGATGTATGTTTCCACTTCTCTTGGATCTGTACCTAGGAGTAGACTTGCTGAGTCATATGGTAACTCTGTTTAACCTCTGGTGAGCTGCTAGACTGTGTCTCCATGCCTGTACCATTTCACACTCTTTCCGGCAGTGTATGAAGATTCCAATTTCTCTGCATCCCACCAATACTTGTTATTGTTTTGTTTTGTTTTGTTTGCGTTGGAGTCTCACTCTGTCGCCCAGGCTGAAGTGCAGTGGCACACTCAACAGCCACCCCAGTGTCGACCTGCTGGGCTCCGACGATCCTTCCGCCTCAACCTTCCAAGTAGCTGGAACTACGGTACAGGTGCATGCTACCACACCTGGCTAATTTTTGATGTATTGTAAAGACAAGGTCTTGCCAAGTTGCTCGAACCCATGGACCCAGGCAATCCACTCACCTCTGCCTCCCAAAGTGCTGGGATTACAGGCTGAGCCACCACGCCCAGCCATTGTCTGTCTTTTCTGTTAGCCATTCTGTTGGATGATATGTTATTTTGGGTTTTCATTTGCCTTTCCCTATTGACTAATGATGTTGAACCTTTTTTT
The DNA here is from genome assembly GCF_000164805.1 of Carlito syrichta. Lineage (NCBI taxonomy): Eukaryota > Metazoa > Chordata > Mammalia > Primates > Tarsiidae > Carlito > Carlito syrichta. The sequence goes on along the minus strand of NW_007098044.1, from coordinate 18,228 downwards.
TTTTAAACTTGTTGACCATTTGTGTACCCTCTTTGGAGAAGTTTCTAGTTAGATCTTTTGCTTATTTTAAGTTGGATTTTCCTTTTGTTATTGAGCTATAATAGTTCTTTGTATAGTCTAGATACAAGTTCCTTATCAAATGTGAGTTGCAAAAATATTTCTCTTTCTGTGGATTGCCTTTTCACTTTCTTGGTGGCATCCTTTGAGCCACAAAAGTTTTAACTTGGCTGAAGTCCACTATATCTATTTTTTCTTTTATTGCTTGTGCTTTTGGTGTCAGCTCTGAGAAAACTAATCTTAGATCGCCTAATCCAAGTTTATGAAAATTCATCTCTGTGTTTTTTCTAAGATTTTACCATTTTAGCTCTTCCAGCTCTTGAAGAGAAGGTATTTGAAGGGATAGCCACTAAGAAGAGAGAGGAAGGAGAGCTGAATTTTTTTCAGGGAGCACGAGGCAAGGCTGGCAATGGACTGGGCCCAGGATGCCTCTTCGTGGCGGGTTCCTTTTCCTCCTCTAGCCTGTGTTGACGTGGCCCCTCTTAGGAGGGCTTCTCGGACCACATCCCCGCCCCCACCTACTTCCCTCCTCATACCCTGTGAGATCCTTGGATGGCGTGTGTCACCAGCGTAAGCGTCTGCACTTGCTGGTTAGCTGAACTTTTCTTAAACTTTCTACTAGACTGTAAGCTCCAGCCGGGCAAGGGCTTGTCTCTTTTAATCGCCTTTTTATCCTCAATACCCAGTACTTGCTGTTGGAGAATGACTTTTCTTGGATCTCATGTCCGACACAAGATGACGGGGTTCTCTGAGCCCACAGTGAAACCTTTTGGGGGAGAGCGAACCTTTTCGCAGACTCGGTGAGGCCTCCAGAGTCACAGTCGCCTCTGTGGAAAGTGAGAGAAGAGGACAGGTGTCCCTTCTGAGCTTATCAGAGGAGGTGACCATGGTCAGTTTATGCCAGCAATAGAAGTCCTCTTTTCAGCAAAGGCTATGTCACATGTTAACACAACGAAGACAGAAAGTGCAGTGTATTGTTCCCTCACTTCAGAACTACATATTGGGACAAATGGCCATTCGGCCAGCAGTCTTGGCACAGAAGGAAGCCCAAGCGCTGTATTTCAGGGTGGACCCACATGGGCTCCTGAGTTCTGCTTTTTTGGAGCCAGTTGCTTTTAATAGCGTCAGTGCCATTACATTAAAAAGTCCATTCGAAGGAAAAGAAAGGTTAGGATCTGCCCGAGATCGCACAGGCGAGTGAGGCTGCCTTTTTTTTATCGTCTTGACATTCATATTTGACGTTTGTCATCGCACTTGACTCTCACCACAGTTTCTGTGTGTGCATCAGTTATGATGGCGGTTGAGAGGCTACTTCGATTCCAACCAGTTCAGGTATTGGCAAGTGCTTTAGGACTGACTGCAAGGGTAGTGAGAACCTCTGATGCCTCATTTGTCCTCTTTTTTTTTTTTTTTTTTTTGAGTTGGAGTCTCACTCTGCCGCCCAGGCTGGAGTGCAGTGGCTGCTCCCGGCCACCGCAGCCTCGACCTGCTGGGCTCCGGCGATCCTTCTGCCTCAGCCTTCCGAGTAGCTGGAACTACAGGACGCACGCTACCACGCACGGCTAATTTTTGATTTATTGTAGAGATGAGGTCTCACCAAGTTGCCCAGGCAGGTCTCGAACCCGCGGGCTCAAGCAGTCCACTCACCTCAGCCTCCCAAAGCGTGGGATTGCAGGCTGAGCCACCGAGCCTGGCTTCGTTTGTCCTCTTAACCTCAGGCCTAGGGACCTGCCAGCCTGGCACTGTGGCAACAAATAAAGTAACTTTGAAACTCCTTCAGCTTAAAAAAATCACATTCAGGTTGCAGCCCTTTGAGAGCAAGGAGCAGAACAGGGGAAAGAAAAGTGGCAGAATCAGTGCTGACCGCCCTGCCGTGAGTACCGTCCAGCAGCTGGTTCCTGCGTCTTTTTTCTGGCACCTGGGCAGGCAGAGGACTCCACCTTACTGATGCCTGAATGTGTCCTCGGCCGAAGTGCTGTCCAGCCACATGCCCCTGGAAAGCCATGCTAAATCTAATTTCAGGACACAAATTGAAAAAGCAAATTTATTTATTGTACTGTAGACTTATTAACTAACAGAAGCCATGAGCCTAGGTCTTTCTGTTTACAGATATAAAATGCAGCCCTAAATGAGGTTTAATGGGCTTCCCAGATCATGTTCCCTGGATAGATTTTTTTTTTTCCCCTTCAACAATACATTTGAAAATCAGAAGGACTAAAAAGGGGAGTACTTCCTGTCATAAATAGGTCAGGTGGCATTCTTCAAAGCATTTTATAGCCTCCAACTGTGCATTATAATTTCAGAGTAGCTGGGAAGTATTCGATGTTTTCAGAAGTGGTGTGTTTATTCTGAAATGTCTATCAAGCACGTGCTGCGTGCTGGGCGTTGGGACAGGGCCCGGAGATGGCCCAGAGGCCAGCAAGGCCTCCTCCGCCCAGTGTAAGGACGCACATCAAACCCCAGTGCATAAGGAAACACGAGCTTCAGAGCGCCATGTGAGCCAGAAAGCTGGCTGCAACTCTGAGGGTGGCCAGTGGGGCCATGGAGGCTGATAGACTCTGGAATGAATAGGTGATCTGTGTGGCACGTGGACACGTCCTGTCACTCAAGCAAGCATGAATGTGCTGGATGGGTGTGGCCGCAGCAATGCCATCTAGTGTCACAGCAAATGTCCTCGTCCCCTCTGCCTGCCAGTCCTAGTGCAACCTTCTTGATAAAGACTGAAGGTTACTGGGGCACACTTGAGACTTTCCGGTGTCATCTCATCAGAAGATTGAAAGCTGAGTGGAGATGTAGTTTGTGTGTTTGTGTGTGGATTTTTAGAGGGGGGGAGTCTGGCTCTGTTGCCCAGGCTGGAGTGCAGTTGCACAGTCATGGCTCACTGTAACCTTGGAGCTCCTGGCTTCAAGAGATCCTCCTGCCTCAGCCTTCCAAGTAGCTCAGACCATAGGCACATGCTGCCACCACCACGCCCAGTTAATTTTTTTTAAGAGGGTCTTGCTGTGTTGCCCAGGCTGTTCAGGAACTCCTGCCCTCAAGTGATCCTCCCACCTCAGCTTCCTAAAGTGCTGGGATTACAGGTGTGAGCTGCCATGCCTGGCCGGTGGAGCTGTAGTATCTTAACAGAAGGGAATACTCTGTCGTTGTTTTTAAGTGACAGTATGTGGCCTATACTATGCTAATAAATGCAACAGTGGCAAGTGGAGAAAAGGAAAAACACAATATACAGGTTCTGTCTCCCTTATCGAAAACGCTTGAGACCAGAAATGCTTCCGATTTCAGGGTTTTTTCAGATATTGGTATATTTGTATTATATATTTGAAATCTCAAATGCTCCAGGGAGCATTTGCTTTGAGTGTCATGTCAATGTTCAAAAGTTTTGGAGTTTGAAGCATTTCATACTTTGGATTGTTGAATCCGGGGTGCTCGATTCGTATCTGTATTGATTGCTGCTGTTGAAAGACCGAGGTGAGTTTGGCATGAGTGGCTAGAATGTCCTGGACGCTGGATTCTCTGTGTAACCTCATCTGCTTGTAATTTTTAAACGTTTAAAAATAAAGCAAGGGAAGCAGCCACCAAAGCATCCCACATGCTTTGTTAAGCTTGGAGGCAGCACATACCAAACTGAACCTGGCTGCGGGATCGCAAGGGGGAACAGCGAGGCTGTCTTCCTGTCTTCGGTCTTGAGGTCTGATGTGCTTTGTTGGTGGCACTGTGGCTATGAGAACTAAGGTGGGGGTGTTGGCCGAGTTATTAGAACGGATCTGTCTTATGCCTGTAGCGTTTCTTCTCGGCCTCTTGGGAATCTGCTTATTTTGTCAGACACAAATTCTTCCTTAAAACACTGGTTTTCAAGCTCCACCTCCGGGGGACCCAGGGGACCACAGAGGAGTTTTCTGCTTAAAGGAGCTTTCTGCCTGACAGGATCATTTCAGTTGCTTGAAGAACCTCCTCATAGTCTGCTCTTTACTTTTGTCTTTGTATATTGAGGTTCCAGGTGACATTTTTATTAGAGGCGAAAAGAATTATGCTTAAGAAAAATTTGATAGACCACTTTGGGTTAGTAGTCCATAAGATAATCAGCAGGCTATGGGGAGTATTCCCATTAAGAATTTCTACTTCTCTGGAGTAGCTTCAAGGAAAACACTAAAATTGAAAATTAAAACTTGAGATAATAGAGCGTCGAGAATTGTAAGGTGTCGACCTACTAAGATGTTTGTGTGTGCATTAGTGTGAGTGGCGGAGTGTGGCTCCACCCATGTGGTTTGGAGGCCAGCGAGTCTCGTCTGTGGGAGAGAACACCATATTGCGAGCAGGTCAGGGTTTAGTACTTTTTCTAGAAGTTGTGCTTTCTCAGTGCCGGCAGCCTCCCTCCCCTGGCTGTGTCTGTCTTGGAGAACCTCTGCTGTGCCGGGCTGTAGGCCGGAGAGACGCTGCACGAGGTCTGTTTCAGGTCCAACACCAGAGCGTGTTCCTGGTACCGAAGGAACTGGCCCACAGAGTGAGGAACCGCACTTTGGGGCTGGGCCCCGTGGAAGGCCTTAGAGCTCCTGGCAGCCTGTGCTGAGCCCCACACTGTGCCCCGTCCGCCCCATCTCTGTGTTCGTTGACGTCATGTCGGCAGGTTTTGGGGTGAACGCTCACCAGCACGCCACCCCCTCTGCCGCATATGGGGCTGATGACTTGGGCTTCCGTTCCAGAGCAGGGTCAGCGGGTCTGGGCCTGGCCGGTGCTGCCTGCCGCCTGTTTTTATAATGAACGTTTGCTCCCAAGGCAGCCTCGCTCATACCACCAGCTCCTTATCGTTCGGGGCTACTTTGGCCAAGCGGTGGCACGTAGGCTGGAGAGCCAAAAACTTTGCTCCTCGTCTGGCTCTTGACAGAAAACGTTTGCCAGCCTCTGTTCGGGAGTTAGCAGGAAACTGGTTCTGGCCTCCTTGAGAGACGAGGGTGGAGGACGAGGGTGGGGAGAGCCCAGCAGCCTGGTACAGCTCCATGAGGGGAGCCCTTGCCCGCACGTCGCCAGTCGCATTCGGCTTATGTGGTAGAGATGCCTCTTGTCATGGGACCGTGTCCTGAGCCTGAGCTGTGGCTCGGGAATATAAACAGCCCTACCAGGCGGTGCCCTTGTCCAAGCCCTGAAGGAAGCCAGAGGAGCAGCCGTCAGCGGACCGTCCGGGCAGTGGGCACTGGGCGCTGTGATGACTTCCCGCCGAGACAGAAGAGCCCTGCGGCGGGGCTGCTGCTGCCAGGGCTGGAGGATCTGCCCCTGCTGATTCCCAGGGGCTTGGTCCTGGACGGCCTGCCTGGGAGGGCGTGCGAAGGACCCCTCCCACAAGGCCCCACCCTCCCGGGGCTCCCCTGTTCTCGCTCTCCGGCTGCCTGGAGTCTCGGGCCCGCCCAAGGCTGCTGCTCAGCTGCGGGGCCCCCGCCTCATGTCGGCCAGCCCTGTCTGTGGCGCCCTCCGCATCTGCCTCACCTCGTGATGCAGCCTCCACTACTCTCGGCGGAGCAGCCACCTGGCAGGCGTGTGGCTCCGTCGCTTCGTCCCTTAACAAACACTCCCTGGAGCTCATGCCCCCGAGTTTTTGTGGAGTCAGTGCATAACAGGACTTTGAGGCAGAAAAGACAGGCAGAGACATACTGCTCCTGCTAAGACAGCAAGTGCTTTTTGTGCGTGCGTCGCTGCCCTGCCACTTCCGGCGGGCGGCCGTGTTCAGCCCTCGCAGCAGCCCCGAGGGCTGGATGCTCTTCTGGTCCCATTCAGAGGAGCCGAGTTTCGGGCCTGGAAAGCCGCGCTTGTCAGCTTTTATGCTGCACAGCAGGCAAGACACAGTGAGTCGTGAAATTAACGTATTGGGTCACCAACCAGCACAGGAAAAGAAATAATAATCTAAGAAAAGGGTAAAAGCATGAGTGCACTGTATATAGTGAAAGAAAGCGTTGAAAGGTAGCTCCTTTGTCTCAGCGCGTCCCCACATTGTGCAGGTACACATGCGTGGATGGGACTGCACGGGAGTGTGCCGTGCGCGCCAGCACTGAACTTCGCTGTCCCACCCCGCCTCCCCGAGGCCCGTCCTGTCGTGGCTGCCAGGAAGGCGCTAGGAGTGAATGAGCCGCAGAGCTGTGTGTTTCCTGCCAGATGCCTTTTGGCCAGCCCGGACTGCGTGTCTGCTCAGGTCTCCCAGATGGCTCCGGCCTGTTCTCACAGATGCACCCCAGCCTCCTGGTGGCAGTCTCTCCACAGGCGGGGGCTCCCCGCCCTGGGCTGTTGTTTGGGTTGCTGGAGGTTTTAATTCTCTATCGGAGGTGAGTCTGACGTCAGCTGGCTGCCGCATGCCTGCTCTTCAGGATTCCTGAGACCCCAGATCTGCACCCGGCCTCCAGAGAGCCATTTCCTGCAGTATAAATAAGCAGCGCAGCTGTGTTACAGTTCACCTGTGCCCTGGGGGCAGGACTCACATCATTTTTCTGTTTAGAGTGTCCCTTGAGCAGAAAACTTTGGAAAGCAGATTTTCTAGGCCGAGTGTGGTGGCTCATGCCTGTGATCAGTCCCCACACTTCAGGAAGCTGAGGCGGGAGGATCACTTGAGGCCAGGCCTAGAGACCAGCCTGGGCAAAATAGTGAGACCCCATCTCTACAAAGAAAAGACTTTAATATTAGCTGGGTGTGGTGGTGTACACCTGTAGTCCCAGCTGTTCTGGAGGCTGAGGCGGGAGGATTGCTTGAACCCGGGAAAAGAAAGAAAACCAGGTTTTCAGAGTAATTTTAGTGGACTGGTGTATTCAGGGGTACGCACTTATATGTTGGCATACAAGGGTCAGCTTTGTCGTGATGACAAAGAAGAGTCCAGAGACCCAGATACTTTCCTCTTCATTTCCATGCCAGGCTCGGGGCCGAATACCTCACGTGGGCTCATCGCCTTCCATGCCACTGGCCGTGGGAGCACCGCCGCCGCCTTCCTCCAGGGTTGGCCTGGCCCATCCACCCTGCAGGCCACCTGCTCTGCCCGGAGGAAGGACTGAGCCGTCCTGGTCGGCGAGGTGCAGAGTGCGCAGGAAGTGGGCTTGAGCCGCTGGGACAGGGCAGCGGCGTCTGTACCCGCTCAGTACCACGGGCGGCTCTGCTTCTCACTGCTGGATGCGCGTTTTCTGCTTCTTGCTCCTTCTCCACTTGTCTGCCCGCTCGCTTCCCACACCCACTTCCACCTTCCCTTTCTGCCTCTTCCCTTCGGGCTCGCTCTGGCCTGTCCGTGCTGGTGGTGTCTGGGGCCGAAACACGTGCTGCTCCAGGCCTTCCAGTGGTTCCTAGCCTGAATATTGGGGTGACTTGATGAATTTTAGTCTAGGCTTGCGAAGTTGTCAAAGTTTTCAACTGACAATCGACGCACGATCAGGTGTGCCTATTTAAAGTGTCGAGTGTGATTACTTTGGGCATACAGGTACTCCCTGGAACGTCAGACATGAATGCGGAGACTTAAGAAGCCACAAGAAGGCAAAATGATAAACTCGGCTACTTATAGTTTAGAAGTAAAGCAGAACCACTATGAACAACGTCAGAAAGACAGATAGACGGACAGACTGGAGAAAATGCAGTTTCATCAGAGCTGAGCTAGTTTCCCTAGTGTTCAAAAACATCAACAAATTAACTAGAACAAGGCAAGGATCCGATGGGGAAAAGTGGCGAAGAATGCACAATTCCTAGAAGGGAGTTTATGTACACGGAGGAATCGCTCAGCCTCACAGGACACGTAAGCTGCCTGGAAGAGACTCTATGTCGCCTGAGCTCCCGGCGGGCCCCTCGGGGCGGGGGGACCTCCAGCTGCCCCTGCTGGCCTGCAGCCCCTCCCAGGACTCATCCTCTCTCTGCTCACAGTGCTCTTGCCCCCACCCTCCAGTCCAGTGGGCAGTGGCAGCTTCCACTGTCCTTAACCCTGCCCTGACCTTCGTAAGCACCCGCTTCCTTTAGTCTTCTCCTGATTAAAAAAAAAAAAAGCACCTCATAGACCCCATTTTTCATGTATCAAAAGCTGAATATTCCAGCGGTGGTGGCAGTGCAGGGAACTCATGGAGATAGTTGTGAAGAGTGTACATCGCTACTACCTTGTGAAGGGCTGTTCTGCGATGTCTGTCAAAATGAGATGTATGCAGTTTGATCAGAAACTCCACATCTAGGAGTATTGCACACAGAGAGCCCTCAGAGCACGGATGGCACGCGCACCTGAGTTTTTATTTATCATAGGTGTTTTCAGTCTTTACTCTTTCAAACACAGAGTCCACCTGGAAGGGTCTGGTTACGTCATGGTACCATAGAATCGGTGCTCATGGGGATTGTAAGGGAAGATGTTGTGTTATATATTTGTTACCAGGGTACAGATTAATATAATCTGTGCTGTTATTTTTGTTAAGCAGGAGGAAAAGGAAATTTGTGTGTGTGTGTGTTTGTGTGTGTGTGTGTGTGTGTGTGTGTGTGTGTGTGTGTGTGTATGAAACACGCTGGTCCAGTGGCTACCTCTACGGCAGGGACTGAGGACTGAGTCTCTGGTGACAGGGCTGGGGAGAGGGCCTTACGGTATATTAATCTAGAAAACATAATTCCGGTGCAGAGAGGTGAGAAACAGACACTTCTGTTTTGGGTGTGCTTGGTGTACTGACAAGTCTTCACCTGGTTGGCTTTAAAACGAAAGAGTTGCCTTTTCTCCCCTCCCTGCGCCCAGCCGAGCTTTGTTCCAGCTCCCAGGGAGCCAAGCCCTCGACCCCTTTTCCCATTGTCCAGCTTGAAATGCGGGTGCCCCGCTTGGGTGTGGGCTTGCAGGGGTGCCTGTGGCTGGGGGTGGGTCTGACCTACAAGTCCTCTCCCTCATTCCTCCAGGTCTTGGGGGAGAAGGGGAGGGACAGGGGCAGTGTCTCTTGCTAGAGGCCTCTGGCTGGCCCTGGTGGGACAGCCCTGCTGCCCGGGTCAGAGCCGGCTGTCCCCAAGGGCCCGCTTCGCCTGTTTCTGCAGGCCCGGCGATGGGAAAGGCCCACCGGCATCTGGTTTCCTGAGTACAGAGGGCACTGCTCCGGGAGCGAGCTCAGGGCCAGCCTCCAGCCACCCTCTGGCTCCCAGAGGTGTAGGTGCAGAGACAGGACCCGGGACCCTTGCCCCCGGAAAAGTGGGCGCCTTGTCGGGCAGAGAGGACAGCTGCCTGGTAGGAAGGTCAGTCTTCCCACTGCAGGGGGAGGCTCGGTACCAGAAGAGACAGCGTCGTGTCTGTTGGTGCCAGGTGCTGACTGGGTATTTGCCATGTCTCTGTTTATTTTTTTAGTCTGATGGAGGAGGGTTAAGAAAGGGAAGTTGACCACCACCTCCGTTCATTAATCAGAAAATACATGAGCCCACGTCCAGAGCGGGCCGCTGTCCCCTTGCAGACCTGCCGTCTAGTCCTCTGCACTCCCAGCACACAGGGCTCCACTCCCTCGCCGCATCCTCTGTGGAGGAACTCAGTCCTGAGGCTGCAGCCCCCTCCAAGGACTGTGAGGTCCCTTGGTGACTTGGAGAGGGGTGTTCCACCCGTGTCTCTTTGGGAACATTGCTGGGTGTAATTGAGACAGACATCCCCACTCCCTGTGGTGGCGTGCGAGTTGGGATCCTGGTGCGTCTAGGGGCAAAAATAAGGGTTTTCTTTGTTTTGCAGAGGTACAAAGAGAAGCAAAAACGGCACAAGAGCAGGAGCCACGGGGCGGGCCCTGGGTCCCGCAGCGTCTTTGTGGGGTCTTCTCAACATCCGCTCGCTGAAGCGTGGAAAG
>NW_007098044.1:2419-8363 GCF_000164805.1 Carlito syrichta | reverse complement strand
GCTCTTCGTCCTGAAAAGCCGCCTTGTTCCTTCTGCTCTTCGCGGGCGGGGGTGGGGCGGGGCCGGTCTGTCCTTCCTGGATGCCGTGCGCGCCTTGGGGGCGGAAGACGGCTCTCCTCTTGGTCGGGACAGTAAGCTGGGTCTCACAGCAAGAAGTGGAAACGCCAACTTCGGGTCGGTGGTGAAAGAGCTGCTTTCACCCAGCCGGCTCCCAGCCCTCCGTCCCGCCCTGGTGGGGCTGCCGCCGCCGCCCGCCCCTGGGGCCTTCTCGCCCGGAAGTGGGTCCTGACTTGAGCTGTGTTGTTTCTGCGTGTGTGAAGATGTCAGAGGCGCAGAAGGAGAGTTAAATGAGGGACTAGTCCCTCCGTTCTCAAAATCAGATCTAAAAACCATAACGCCCCCCCAGGTTTTAGGATGACAGCAGTCATCGCCAAAGGTATGGTGTGGTCAGGCGAGACATGTGCGGGTCGTTAGAACACCGAGCTGAGAGTTCTCATGTGCACGGCCCGCCCTCAGAGCTGCAAGGATGGTTGCCACTTGGCAGTGGAGAGAAGCAAAGCTCTTGCCCTAGGTCCCAGAGCGGGAGGCCGAGCAGCAGTCCCCAGGGCCCCAGCTAGCCGTCCTGTCCACGTGTTGGCCAGACCACAGCGGCTCACCCGGCCCCTCCCTGGCCCTGAGGAGCTGGTCCCATCCTCACCACGTTCGCTCGCAAGCAGAAGATGCCGGTGCTGGTGTGGGGGCCTGGGCATGGTGCGAGTCGGGGGAGAGACAGGGATGGCGGCTGCGGAGGGCGGCTTGGGTTCTTGTCTGCACCCCACATTTGATGGACTGCTGTCACGGCCGCTTCCCCCATGGTGTGGGTGGTGGGCTGGCTTCTCTGAGCCCCGTTCGCGTGTTCTTTCCTCTCAGCACGTGTTAGGGCTGCTCCTCCTCGCGTAGCCTGCTGCTAGTTTCCCTTGGCCACCCGGGAGACACATCTTGTGGAGGGCGGGCGGATTTCACAGCCCCAGCCTCCTCCTCTCGCCTTGTGATGGGCCGAGGCTTTCTGCTCTTCCCCCGGGCCACTGCGGTTTCTCAGTGGACGCGAGGACTCTCCAGCACCCTGCTCCGGACAAAGGCTCGGCCGCCGGAGCTCAGGACAGTGTCCGCGGAGTCCCTGGGTTAACGTCCTATCTCAGAGGAGGCTGCAGCCTGGAGAAGGATCCTTTCCAGAAGAGTTCCTCCCTGCATTCTTTTTTTTTTTGTAAGAGTTGGAGTCTCACTCGGTCACCCAGACCGGAGTGCAGCGGCCGCTCCCGGCCACCGCAGCCTCGACCCGCTGGGCTCTGGCGAGTCTTCTGCCTCCGCCTTCCGAGTAGCCGGAACTACAGGCGCGCGCTGTCACGCCCGGCTGATTTTTTGATTTATTGTAGAGATGGGGTCTCGCTGCCCAGGCGGGTCTCGACCCCGCGGGCTCAGGCCATCCACTCACCTCAGCCTCCCAAAGGCGCAGGATTACAGGCTGAGCCACCGAGCCCGGCCTCCCTGCATTCTTAAATGTGTGCCTTGGAGTCTGCTGAGAGCAGAGCAAAGGAGAGATGGGGCCAGGTCGGTGGATAGTGATGTAATTCACAGGGGCCCTCGCCAGAGTGTTGAAGTTAGTACTTTTCATTTTTGCCGGAAATGCGTCACCGTAAAGCATCTCCCTCTTTCAGAGGCGTGGTGTGTAAGGAAGCTTCTTACAAACGCACACACTCATGTCGGTGGGTGGCGCGTGCAGGTCCGTAATGGAGTAGGAAGTGCTGGACTGCTCACTGGGTGCGAGTGAGAGAGCTTGGATGCCTTACCAAGGTGGGACTGGATCTGAGAAGCAAGCGCAGGTGGCATGTGCCTTCAAGAAGGTACCTGAAACCCTGAGCGTGCCCTGCCCTGGTGGCACTGCCTCTGTGTCTAAGGGCAGCTGGAGCTGGCACCAGTCTCTTCCCTGGGGGTCTGTAGACTGGGGAGTGTCTTTTCTAAAAGACTGGCGTCCACTTGCGGCTTGTGTGTTGTCAGCACGCTGTGCAAGCCACCAGGCATGTGGACACGCAGCAGGACCGCCTACACGAGGGCATCCTGTGTGCTCCCTTCCCAGGCGCGGAGGGGACCCTTGCCTGTTCAGGGGCCACGGAGAGCCGTGTCTTCCCCCATGCCGTGTCGGTCGTTAGGGTTGGCTGCACCGGACCCACCTGCTGGTGTGGGAAGCCATGGTTGTGCGCAGCCTCCACTCGGCACATTGCAGGAGGGAGTGCCGGCCTGCTCAGCTGTGGCTGAGTTTCCTAGTTATGTTTCGCGTGTCGTGTCTGTTTCCTTGCAAAATTGTGTTTGAAACTGTGAACCCCTCAACTGAAACGTACACTTTCTCCCCAAAGCTGACAGACGGCTTCCAAATGAGAATGTGGTTCCTTTCTTTAAAATAGAAATTAGGCTAAAGGGAAGTTTAAAACGAAGAGTGGCAGCAGTGCTAGTATACTTCTGAAACTGACTTTCTGCTAGAGAAGGCTCTTTGTCACTGACGCCCTGGGCTGAGGACATCCGCCTGTTGCTCACGGGATCTGCTCTCGCTCCCAGGTTCGCCATCGCTGGTGCGAGCTCGTCGTCAAGCACAAGCACACGAAGGCGTACGGAGACGTGGAGACGTTCCTACAGGAGGACCAGGTGCGTTTGTTTTGCAGGAGAGGAGGATTCTGCAAAGGCTGTCCCCTATTTGTCGGTGTGCTTCCTCCAGGGACCCGTGTTCTGGGCTTCTTTCATACCAGAGAATGAAGTGTCATCCAGAGGTTTGTTAAGGACTAGGTAAGGCCTTGCCTGGCACTGTTTCTTGTGAGTTGATTGTCCCCTCTCAACGTCCTGCAAAAGCATCGAGTGCCCCTTAAAAGCCCCAGTTTCACGTGACCGCGGGCCCCACGTCGTCAGAGGAGCCTGCTCAGACCACAGTGTGGCCTAGCCAGGCCATGGTGTCCATCTGCCACTTTGGTGGCCCTCCTTTAAAGGACGTGTGCCAGTTGGCCTGGGGAGCCCCAAGGAGCTGGAACAGCCTCTTTCCTTGGCATCTGCCATCCTGGTCGACCCCGGCGCTGAGGGAACTTTCCTTCCTGTGAGCATATCTCCTGCTGTTGAATCAGAGGCTGTGCACCTGGGGACAGTTGCTGTCCCAGGAGCCCCCTGGAAAGTTCATGTGTGCCTGCATGTGTTTGGGGATGTCCTCATGGGCTGCCTCTCGGGTCTGTAGTGTGCATCGGGGTCACCGCGCGGGGGGTCCTGTGACGTTTCACAGCCTCCTGTGCCCCCCCGTGTGTGCTTCTGCCCAGCACTGTGGGCCGACAGAATGGAGCTGTGTGTCAGCAGGGGTGAGGAGAGAGGTCGGGGCGAACAAAAGGACTTTTGATGGGGTCCCAGTACGGGGGCAGCCAGCCGGTGAGGCCGGGGCCTCACCATTCCCACAAAGACAAGTTCACAACTTCGTGCCAGAAGAAATGTCGCATTTGCACAGCAGAGCAAGAGGGGTCTGGGAGAACATCTGGGGGTGTGAGAAGGACAGACTCGGAAGAGCACCCTCAGGTCTGTGCTGAAAACCGAGGCTCGGACAGCATATTCTGAACTGTGGCCTTTGCCGAATAAAGATCATGGTGTGTCTCGGCTGTTTTGGGGACGTGCTTTGGCCTGTCTTTGCACTTGTGCTGTCTGGGGACGCTTCTCTCACTTTGCTCCGGCAGAACGTAGCTCACAGCCTGACTAAGCTTGGAACAAGAGAACGGGTAGAGCCACAGGGGTCCTTTGGCTTCCAGAACATCACTGGCTTCTTTTATCTTCTTTCTTTCTCTTTGAGTCGGGGTCTCTGTCGCCCAGACTGTAGTGCAGCGGCCGCTCCCGGCCACCGCAGCCTCGACCTGCTGGGCTCCGGCGAGCCTCCCGCCTCAGCCTTCCGAGTCGCCGGAATTACAGGCGCGCGCCACCATGCCCGGCCCGGCTGTTGTACACGTAGGGAAGTGCAGATGCGAGGCCCTGCTGTGCTGTCCTCAGTAGAAGAGCGGTGCGGGCCGCGCTTGCGGGGCTGGCTGAGGCGCAGCGCCTGGAGGCAGGGGACGGGGGTCCGCCGGGCGCCGGAGAGCCCCTGCCGCAGGCTGTGGTTCGTGTCCTCCGTGAGCGAAGGACTTGCCGAGTGAGCTCAGACCAGCTGCTCCTGGGGCCACGCTTTGCCTGCGGGAGTCCCGCGTCCCAGCACTGCACAGGCTTCCTGCAGGGCTCACCCTGGGGACTTGCTGTCCGTGCCCAGAGCACCCCTGGCCCGCTCATCCCCGGGCCTGGGCTCACTCGGCATGCTGCCACCAGTGAAGTCGCCGGCGTCTGTGGCCAGAGCCGATGCTAAGAGTCCCATGGGGTTTTGATGAGAACGAGGAAGTGGCAGGGATTGAAATGGCGGATTCTAGAAGCGCAGCTGCCCGGGGGTCTGTGTCACTGTGGGATTTTTGTCGTTTCTAGGCCAGCAAGCGTGTGTGAAACAGGCGCGGACGGTGCGCACGCGCGTGTGTGCAGACACGTCCCTTCTCCTCACGCTCGGCCCCTGTCCCCGCAGGCCATGGGCGTCTACCTCTACGGGGAGCTGATGGTGAGTGAGGACGCTGGACAGCAGCAGCTCGCCCGCAGGTGCTTCGAGCTGACCCGGGCGCAGATGGACAGGTCCTCGGCCGCGGTGGTGGCTGAAATGCTGCTCTGAAGAGGTGATGTCTCCTTTCCGTTCTCCGTCACTTTTCCTCACCAGGCTTTCCCTCGGGAGCCCGGGAGCCAGCCGGCGGGCCAAGGCCCCCCGAAGCATAGGCGGTCTGCTCCTTCTCCAGGCGGCCTTGGAGCCGGCAGAGTGGGAGCGTCTGGCCGCCGGAGCGGACCCCGGAACGTCGGGATTGCCCACCTAGCAGGGCAGCTCCCCCGGGCTCCCTTCTGGCCACTTCGTGTTTGTCATTTATAGGATCGGAGGTTGTGGCGGAGCGTGTCGAGTCACTCAGGGATGGCGCGGACCCCACACTCCTCCGTGTCAAGGCCGGCCCGGAGCTCGAGTGGCCGTGTTGCCCAGACCCAGCCTCTGCGTGCGGATGCTTGGCTGTGAGCGAGCTCGGGGTTCCGCAGGTGGCCCCCACCTGACCCCTAGGGCTGGCCTGACGCCTCCACACGCACCGTGTGCTGGCTCGACGACCCCGTGTCGTGAGGGCCGGCCTTTGTACTCGTCGGGCTGGGGCCGAATTTCTCCCCCGGCGCAGGTTGGCGTGAGAGTCCTAGGTTATTAAAGTTGCTTCCTCTGTTCACCGTGCCTAGAGTTAGCTAACTCTGAGCTTTACCTCCTAGTTAGCCCGTTTTTAAATGGGGGCTTCTGCACCATTAGAGTGACTTAGCAGTGGCTTGTAACATGGGTAAGAATAACTGTGGGATCATAAGTGTATTTTTTTCTTTAATGTTTCTGTGTCTTCTCAGTTTTTCTTCAAGGCTTTACGTGCTGTAATAGGGCATGTCTAACTCGTATCTCCTTTTAAAAGACATAAAATCTCAAGCATTTTTTATGTTATATAGCTTCTCTGTAAATACAATTTTTATCGGATATTGAATATTTTGTGTCGATATTCTTAGCCTGTTGTTAGACGTTAGCCTGCTTCTCACGTTTTGCTCGTATGAAAACCCATTTCTGTCTAACTTGCTAAGTCGCTGGCTTGTTGGAAAGGACTTCAGCACCCCCCGAAGTACGACCACCCTCCCGCAGAAGAGTCGCGCCGTGGGGCCGACCGGCGGCGTGCGGACCCCGCCCTCCCTGGGCGTCCGCAGGGCCCGTCGCGCGGGGCCGAGGCGCCGGCCGTGGCGCGGCGGGCGCGCCCTTTCCCCGGCCGTCTCGCTTCCGGAGAGCCTGTGGGGCGCGAAGTGCGCGGCGCGCAGCGAGGCC
>NW_007098044.1:0-667 GCF_000164805.1 Carlito syrichta | reverse complement strand
GCGCCTGGATGTTTCTGGACCCCGGAGCGTCTCCCAGCTGCTGGGGCCTGGGACCCCCGGCCGTCTCGTGTCCTCCCCAGGCTCGTTTGCAGGGGAGTCTGCAGAGTTGTCCTGGTTGATGTCTCCAGCGTTCAGCTTTTCCCAAATTTTAGTGCTATTGGTAAAAAGTACGGGAAGAGAATCGAATGCATTTACTGAAACGTAATCAACCTTTTTTGTATCGCTGTTGGCTTCTGAATCTGATGCTGTTTAAAAATAAGAAAAAGCCCAAGTGCAGAGAAAACACTCCTCTACATTTTGATGTTACGGTTCCTTTGCGGTTTTCAAGGCGTCACTGACCTTAGAAGCCAGAGGGAAAGAAATAGGCTGGGGCAGGGCGCTCTCTTCTCCGAGATTCTTCTGGAATCTCCACACGCTCAGAGACCACGGGAGTCTGGCGTGATGCTGTCTTCCTGACAAACGTTCAGGGTTTTTCTGTTTTCCAAAGACAGAAGCCGGACACGAGGCGTCCCGGTCCTGGCCGCGAGGAAGGAGGGCGGCGATGCCGGCGAAGACGGTCACGGCGGCGCGGCACACGGTCCTCTGCGGGCCACTCCGGACACGGCCGACGGCGCCTCCTGGCTCGCGGGCTCCGCCGGGGCCGGCCCGCGTGGGACCGAGGAGGGCC
>NW_007098043.1:0-652 GCF_000164805.1 Carlito syrichta | reverse complement strand
TCAGGCAATCCACTCACCTCAGCCTCCCAAAGGCACGGGATTACAGGCTGAGCCACCGAGCCCGGCTTGGATATTCTTATACACATATCATTTATCACGCATGCAAGAATATCTTCATGACAGCCAGGCCAGCTACTCAAGAGGCTGAGGCAGGAGTATTGAAATAATCTGATCAATACCCAGCTGCTTTCTCTTGTTTGCCAATGAAACATGAAAGGCAGGAAACTGAATCCAGAATTCAAGGAGTCAGAACTCAATGTAGCCACTGAAG
This sequence comes from Carlito syrichta, assembly GCF_000164805.1. NCBI lineage: Eukaryota > Metazoa > Chordata > Mammalia > Primates > Tarsiidae > Carlito > Carlito syrichta. Next base: position 381 of record NW_007098043.1, on the reverse strand, counting down.
TCTGCTTGAAGCAACACAAATTCATTCCAGTAAATTCATTCATTTGTAGTAGAACAGGCCTTGTCACATCTGTCTTAACTATTGATGAATAACAATTACGTGTCTTGTGACCATTATTAGTATCTGTTTTAATCAGAGTTTAGACTCCAAGCAGTTGCTGACATAAACTAGTGTTCCGATTGCATCAGTCCTGCCATTCTTTCCAATTACAGTGACTTTGAACAATTTGGGTCTGCATACTTTCCAGTTGGTTACACTTCTTCTCTTACACTGAGAGTTTTTGGCTCACAAGACTTCGTTAATAATTAATATTATACATAAATTTGATTCAAAGGCAAAATGAAAGCAGTTACTATTTTTTTTTTTTTTTTTTTTTTTTTT
>NW_007098042.1:0-785 GCF_000164805.1 Carlito syrichta | reverse complement strand
CTTATTATGGTTTTGTGGGGTACAGTTAAGGGTAGGTGTACAATGACGTTTCATTCAGGCACCCTGTAGATAAGAAGTGTTTTCCCATCCCCCGACAGATATTTGCTACTGTTAATCCCATCCCCCTCCCCCCCATAGTTTCCCAGTACCATCCGTCATTTTCTCATAGTATTGCATTGGATGTTCAAGGTCCATTATATGAGTGAGAACATGTGATATAAATGCTCCTTAATTCATTTATTAGTTTTAACAGAATTTAGTGAACAGATTAAGATTTTCAATATGTAAGATAATGTCTCCAGCAAACAGAAATAATATAACTTCCTCTTTTCCAATTTGAATGTCTTCTTTTTCTCTTTCTTGTCTCATTGCTTTAACTAGAACTACTACTATGCTGTGCTAAATAGGAATGGTGAGGATGGGCATTATTGTCTTGATCCAGATCTCAGAGAAAAAGTTTTTAATTTTTCCCATTTTGTATGATTTTAGCTGTAGATTAAATGTATATGGCTTTTACACTTCACTCTAGTTAGAATGGTTATCAGCAAAAAGAAAAAGAAAGCTAGTGTTGAAGAGGACATAGATAAAAGAGAACACTTAAACATTGTTGGTGGGAATATAATTTAATACAGCCATTATGGTAAACAGTATAAAGTCTCCTCAAAAATTAAAAATAGAACCACCATATGATTCATACTATAGTATATATTCTATATACATACATATTGCTGTATAGATTTTAAAATAAAGCAAAAACAGTATGCTAAAGAGGTATCTGTACTTTT
>NW_007098041.1:0-780 GCF_000164805.1 Carlito syrichta | reverse complement strand
GAGGCGGACCGGCACATGCGAAGGCCCTGGGGTGGGAACACAGCCAGGGGAGGGTGGAAGGGCCGCTGCACCAGAGGCTGAGGGGGACGGAGGCGGCGCTGGAGGGCGTGCGGGGGGAGGCTGCTCCGCGTGCCTCGTCCAGCTACCCCCTTGGTGGCTGACCCTGAGACTTGGGCCCTAGAGCAAGCTCGGAGCCCAGCCCTGCCACCTCCGTTCGGCTCTGCCAGCCCGGGCACTGCGCGTGCCCTCTGCGCGTTCACCACGCAGGGGCTGGCCTGGAGCTCGTGTCGTGGGAAGGCACAGGCATGAACCTCTGCCTGGCACCTGGTGGCTCGGTCCTGCCACCCCGCCCACCTGGCTGCAGCTTGGCGGGCCATCGGCCAGCCCTCTTGGGGCCTGCGTTTCCCTCTTGGCACCTCCCAGTCGCTGTGGACGGGCCCAGGCGGGCAGTGGGGCCTCCCCTTCATAGGCAAGGTGCTGGACCGCGCTGCTGTCACTGCGGACCTCCTGGCCGCGCTGCCTGGGGCCTGGGGGAGACCCAGACAGGCGGACCCGCCTCGGGGTCACTGGGTGCTGGGTGCGCCGATCGCCAGCTTGGGGCCAAGTGGCTGAGGACCCCGCGGTTGGTGGAAGGCGCCCCGGTGTCGGGGGTGGCCGGTGACGACGTGGGCCGGGCTGGGGGCAAAGACGGGCGGGGCCTCTTGGAGGGGGTGGCCCGCTAATGATTTGTCTTCCTTCTCTCCCAACTTCCTCCCCTCCCCCTTCTCCTCGGCCCTCCTG
>NW_007098040.1:0-632 GCF_000164805.1 Carlito syrichta | reverse complement strand
TTTTTTATTTATTGTAGAGATGAGGTCTCGCCAAGTTGCCCGGGTGGGTCTTGAACCCACGGGCTCCGGCAATCCACTCGCCTTGGCCTCCCAAAGTGCTGGGATTACAGGCTGAGCCACCGAGCCCAGCCTGTATCTCTTTCATACCTAACTGCATTGGCTAGGACTTCCAGTATGATTTCCAATAGCACTGGCATTCTTGCCTTTTTCCACTCCTAGGGGAATATCAGACTTTTACCATTATGATGTTAGTTGTAAGTTATTTGCATATGTCTTTCTCTGATTAAGGAAGTTTCCTTTTATTCCTAGTTGGCTGATACTGAATTTTGTCAAATGCTGTCTGCATCTATTGTCACTATTGTGTAGTTTTTGTTCTGTAGCCTGTTAATATGGTGGATTACATTGGTTTTCAAATGCTGAACCAGTCTTGCGTACCCAGGGCAAACCCCTTCATCATATTGCATCGTTATGTTTTAAAATTTGATTTGCTGATATTTTATTGAGAATTTTTGTGTCTACATTCAGGAGATATATCAGTTTACAGTTTTCTAGTACTATCCTTATCTGGTTTTAGAATCCAGGTAATGCAGGCTTCGTAAAATGAGTCGGGAGGTGTTTCCTCCCTTTTATTT
>NW_007098039.1:0-637 GCF_000164805.1 Carlito syrichta | reverse complement strand
CTCCCGGCCACCGCAGCCTCGACCGGCTGGGCTCCGGCAATCCTTCTGCCTCAGCCTTCCGAGTCGCTGGAATTACAGGTGTGCACTACCACGCCTGGCTAATTTTTGATTGATTGTAGAGATGAGGTTTCCCCAAGTTGCCTGGGCTGATCTCGAACCTATGGGCTCAGACAATCCACTCATCTCGGCCTCCCAAAATGCTGGGATGACAGGCTGAGCCACCGAGCCCGGCCATTTCCCCTTTTTCTAAGGACACACATCATACTGGATTGGGGCCCACATGAATGACCTCATCTTAACTAATTATGTCTGCAGTGACCTTATTTCCTAATACGATCACCTTGTGAGATGGTGGCGGTTAGGATTTTGATATAATGTTTTGGGGACACAATTCAACCCTTGACTTAGTCCCATTTTGTGTTGTTATGACAAATACCCGAGCCTGGGCACTTTATAACGAAAAGAGGTCCAGGTGTGGTGGCTCACACCTATAATCCCAGTACTTTGGGAGGCGGAAGTGAGAGGATTGCCTGAGCCCACTGGTTGGAGACCAGCCTGGGCAACTTGGTGAGACCTCGTCTCTACAATAAATCAAAAAATTAGCCGGGCATGGTGGCGTGTGCCTGTAGTTCCAGCT
>NW_007098038.1:0-672 GCF_000164805.1 Carlito syrichta | reverse complement strand
TGGGAGACAGAGTGAAACTACGACTCAAAAAAAAAATCTGTGGAGGAATCACACTCTTACCAGAAAACGCCTTTTGCTTTGGGAAGAATTGACAACTGGCCTATCACCGATCAGAGATGCTCTAAATGAAGGACAAGACGATGAGGCCAAGGCAGGCCTGAGAAGCAGCCAGTGGACTCCAGAAAACAGACTCTCTCTCCATTACAGGCCCAGTGAGAAGGGTAAACTCACCCTTCCAGAGTCCAGCTCTTCTCACCCTGTGATCTAATTATTATTACTATGTAACAAATTACCCCAAAGTTGAGCATCTTAAAACAACCATCTTTTTATTCCTACATCTGATTTTAGTTATTTACTTACTTTACTGTTTGTAGAGACAAGGTCTTCCTATGTTGCCCAGGCTGGTCCTGAACTCCTGGGTTCAAGCAATCCTCTCACCTTGGCCTCCCAAAGTCCTGGGATTGCAGGGGTGAACCACCACACCCAGCCAGAACCACCTTTTTTTTTTCTTGAGTTGGAGTCTCACCCTGTCCCTCAGGCTGGAGTACAGTGGCACACTTATGGCCACCACAGCCTCTACCTACTGGGCTCAGGCAATCCTTCCACTTCAGTCTTCCAAGTAGTTGGAACTACAGGCGCACGCTACCACACCCAGCTAATTTTTTTGATTTA
>NW_007098037.1:0-748 GCF_000164805.1 Carlito syrichta | reverse complement strand
CGCCTCCGCGGCCGCGGCCGCTCTGAGCCTCCCGGGACGCTGATGGGCCCTTCCCTTCCCTCCCAGCTGCTGGTTGACCCTGCAGCGTGGCTTCCTCTGGAGCTTCCTGGGACCCGTGACCGTCATCGTTTTGGTAACTGCCCGCCCCGCCGAACCTGAGCCCCCCTGCGCCCTCTCTCCTGCCCCCTAATCCGGTCTGTGTTCCCTGCCCAGTGCAATGCTGTCATCTTCGTGACTACTGTCTGGAAGCTCACTCAGAAGTTTTCTGAAATCAATCCAGACATGAAAAAATTGAAGAAGGCGAGGTGAGAGGCGAGGCTGGGCCGGGGAGGAGGGCCGGGCCTGGCGGGAGGCGGGGCCGCCACGCTGCAACTGTCCTCCCCCAGGGTGCTGACCATCACGGCCATCGCGCAGCTCTTCGTGCTGGGCTGCACCTGGGTCTTTGGCCTGTTCCTCTTCGACCCGCAGAGCTGGGTGCTGACCTACCTGTTCAGCGTCCTCAACTGCCTGCAGGGTCTCTTCCTCTACGTGCTGCACTGCCTGCTCAATAAGAAGGTGGGTGGCACGGGGCTGGGCGGGCGCGCAGAGGGGGCAATTGGGGGGGTGCTCCTCCCCTGACCTGTACTGGGCTGCAGGTGCGGGAGGAGTACCGGAAGTGGGCCTGCCTAATTGCCGGGAATAAGTACTCAGAGTTCGCCTCTTCCACCTCGAACACCAGCAACAATCAGACTCGGGTAGGGGCTGTGTC
>NW_007098036.1:0-782 GCF_000164805.1 Carlito syrichta | reverse complement strand
TAACGCCGGATGCTTGACACCGGCGCCCGCCCCAGCAGCTGTGTCGGCTTTTGCGCAAAACCTTCTGGGACCCAAAGCCACCCGGGCTACGGCTCCTTCCTCCTCTGGGCCAGGCTCCCGAGCGTCGGATGGGCTGATGCCACGTGCGGAAGCAGGATTTCTCCCAGAGGCCTCCAGGGCCAGTCTCATCTCCCCCGCCCTCCTGTTCATTCTGGAGCTGCCACGCCGGGCCCTGGGGGTTCATCGGCATGCCAAACACGCTCCCGCCCCAGGGCCTTTGCACGTGCTGTTTCCGCGGCCTGGAACTGCCGCCCTCAGACAGCCTCCGCCCATCTTCTCCTCCACAGCTCAGGCTGAGTCTCCTGGGCGCCTTGGCCCGTCCAGCTGCCGCTGCTCTTCAAGGCCCCCGGCGGCCCCATCTTTCGGTCCCGTCTGCCTTCGCCACCTCTTGATCACGCGGGGATTCCACGCTTGCCGGCCTGCTTCAGGTCCGGCTCCCTCAGGGGTCCCGGACACCGAGTCTTCGCGGCGACTGGCCGGGGCCGAGGGGCAGCCTTGGTGTCTCCACAAGAGCAGGGACCTTGTCAGAGCCACGCCCCACGGCTCTTCAGAGCCCAGACCGGTGCCTGGAAACGCGGACTGAAGTAACTGTGGGCTTGGAGGCAGGTGGGCCGGGGCGCAAGTGTGGGCGTGACTGCTCTCGTGCCGCCGGACGCACAGCGGCAGGCAGGGGCCGGGCAGCGCCACGCACGCGAGGCCCTGGAAACGCACAGCCGCCGGCC
>NW_007098035.1:0-714 GCF_000164805.1 Carlito syrichta | reverse complement strand
GACTCCAACTCAAAAAAAAAGAAAAGAAAAGAAAAATTAGCCGGGTGTGGTGGTGCATGCCCTTAGTTGCAACTACTTGGAAAGCTGAGGTGGAAGGATCGCCAGAGCCCAGGGGGTTAACGCTGGGGTGGCCATGAGGATGCCACTGCACTCCAGCCTGGGCAACAAAGTAAGACTGACTCAAAAAAAAAAAGAGAGAGAGAGAGCTACTATCATTCAGCACTCTGTGGATTTTGACAAATATTCACTGAGTGCCCACTTCATGCTGACACTGTTGCAAGACACTGGAGATATAGCAGTGACAAGACCGACCTGCTCTTATGGGGACGCAGTCTAGTCAGGGCCAGGGAGGGAAATCGACTATCAAAAGCCCACTTGAGACCGGATGCAGCAGCTCACATCCATAATCCCAGGACTATGGGAGGCCAGGGAAGTAGGATTGCTTGAGCCCAGGAGCTCAAGACCAGCCTGGGCAACATAGTGAGACTGCGTCTCTACAAAAAATAAAAAAAAAATAGCTGAGTGTGGTGGTGCATGCTTATAGTCCCAGCTACTTGGGAGTCTGAGGCAAGAGCCCAGGAGGTTGAGGTTATGGTGAGCCGAGATCATGTCACTGCACTCCAGCCTGGGTGTCAGAGATCCTGACAGAGAAAGTAAAGAAGCCGGGCTCGGTGGCTCAGCCTGTAATCCCGCGCCTTGGGAGGCTGAGGTGAG
>NW_007098034.1:0-712 GCF_000164805.1 Carlito syrichta | reverse complement strand
CACCCCCAGTTGATTTTTTGATTTATTGTAGAGACGAGGTCTCACCAAATTGCCCGGGCTGGCCTCGAGCCCCTGAGCTCAGGCAATCCTCTTGCCTCAGCCTCCCAAAGTGCTGGGATTACAGGCTTGAGCCTCCATGCCCAGTTTACATCTTTACTACTATTATTATTATCATTTTTAGAGACAGTGTCTCATTCTGTCACCCAGGCTGGAGTGCAGTAGTGTCATCATAGCTCACTGCAGCCTCAACCTCCTGGACTCAAGCACTCCTTCTGCCTTAGCCTCTCGAGGAGCTGGGACTACAGGCACACTCTACCTGGCTAATCGTTTCAATTTTTTGTAGAGATAGGATCTCACTATGTTGTCCAGACTGGTCCTGAATTCCTTGCTGCAAGTGATTCTCCCACCTTGGCCTCCCAAAGTGCTGGGATTACTGACATGAGCCACTGCACTGGCCCACATAGATTCTTAAAAAAAAAATTTGTGAGGAGTAAAAATACCCCTTTCCTCAGAGCTACTCGTTACCATTTATACAAGTCTCCCTTCAGGCTCTCCAGAGCCAGTGTAGCCCCCTGCATAGACAGCCTTCCAGATAGCTGAGGGCAACTTCCTGCTCCCTGATGAGCCCTCTCCTTGCCAAGGCCAGTGTCTCCTGGACTTCAGAGAACAGCCTACCTGCTCATCTGTATCCCTTTTTTTTTTTTTTTTTTTT
>NW_007098033.1:187447-222094 GCF_000164805.1 Carlito syrichta | reverse complement strand
TTTGATCAAGAATGAAACTATTTGAAGATTAAGATGCCGACAGGTAATTTCTTGTAAGTTTGTACTTTTGTGTCACATAGCAACAGAACCACAACAAAAATGTATATTAATACAAGACTGTTGTTCCCCATCTAACATCATTCTAGAAATATGAAATATTTTAGCTTTGAAAAATCTTCCTTTATCATGTAAAGCTATTTTATTTTAGACTTATATGTTTTATTGGTTTTTATGAACTAACAAATGCTACTTATTTTATTATATCTGAAATCAGTTTCTGCAATAAGTAAATGAAATCAATCAAAGTCAGAATAAAAAATAGATTCAGAAATAATGATTCGGATCAGATGAGCTTTCTTTCCTGATAAAATATCAGGTGTTGAGATATGTCTAGTTATATTCTGGTTAAAAGACATTAATTTTAGATATGACAAAATTGCATTCCATCCTCAAAGGAAAACCGTACATGGTAACTCCTATGATTCTAATGTGTTATAATATTAATTGAGATTTTATTTGTTAACCAAATTATTCCTAGAAAAATGTTATAATTTTGTTAAAAGTTGTTTGATTATAAACATGCATGGTATTGGGTGAAAAAAATTTAAAAGAGTTAATTTTGGTTGGTTTACCTCCTTTTTACCTGTCAAATTCAGTAGTTCTATTTTTCTCTTTATATCTTTATACTTTGATAGCTATAATGTGATGCTAAAACAGGATTTTCTCAATTCTAAAGTAAAAAGAGAGTTTTAAAATTGTTAATTCTGATTGTGGAGACATTGATTCATAGCAATGCATAGCAACTGATATAGCAATGAGATCTTCATGAGTATTGATATCTTAGTGGCAAATGAATGCTAGACAATTTTTAAAAAATTAGTGTACTATAGTTTTAAAATGCCAAATTGGAGGCCTAATGGGAGTAATGCCATTTTCTTTTTTACATTAGATGATTCTGGGTCATTTCCTAGACAGAAACAATCAGAAACTAACAATGTGCAATTTTAAGGCAATTGAATTCCCCCTTTAAGGCCCAAAGATAAAGTATCCAGCAATTTTCTTTTCTAATCATAAATTAGTAGTATAATGATTCAACGAATTATTATATTGTTATTTCTAATTTTTTCTGTACAATGACTTTGGTGACCAGGAGTGAACGGAGTTAGATTTTTTTTTTAAGGTAGTAGGTGGGAGTAAGGCTAGAAGGAAGGCGAGGTCTCAAGGGAGATGGGAAAAGCAGAGATAATGAAAGAAAAAGGAAAGGTTAAAGATAAGGAAGGAAGGTGAAGATGGAGAAAAAGGAGGAAGAGAAAAGAAGCAAGAGAGAAATGGAGGTTTATTTTCTTACTATTCTGAAAGAGTTGGCTGTATGTGAAGCTCTGAGTTAGGTTTTTAATTTTACTTTAGAACTTTACATTTCTTTATAGTTACTAGCTAGTACCTAAGATTGCTTTGCAAATCAGAACCTTTTAAGATTGTATTGGTTTTGATTTTTGACATTCCTAAAAGATAATTTCAGAAACAAATATTTATTTCAATTATCTAAATCTTTTTCTATCACAATTTCAGATTTTAATGTATTTGAGACCTAAAAGGAAAAACAAGAATCTGAATAAATTGTTGGGACAGGGAAGCTCTAAATAATACTTCAGAATTTCTGTACTAAATGAGAAAGGCCTTGTTTATTTTAAGACCCTAATTACCTCCTTTTAATTGAACTAATTTAGACTTTCTTATTTCTATTATACAGCTTCTAAATCCGTTATTATTAATAGCCATATCTTTAGGACAGATTAATTTTTCCCTCAAAGGGATAAAAGTCCTAGTCAATCAAGTAAGAGCAAAGATTAAGTCTTTCACTTTGAGAAAAAAAAAAATTCTTCATTCTGATTTTTAGAGTTATTACCTCAGTATAACATAGTTATTCCTATTCTTTGTTATATTAGAAAAACTTAAATGTGCTTTTCTCTTTCCTATATGTATGTGTTTTAGATCACGAAGAGCCCTGTGGTTCCAGTCACAAATCATTTTGTCTGAATGGGGGGATTTGTTATGTGATACCGACTATTCCCAGCCCATTTTGTAGGTGAGTGAAATGGACTATGGGAGAAGATGGTAATTTTTATTTTTAACATCTACTAAGTTGTTTGTGAAGTGACTAAAAAGTAAATGAAAAATCTGGCCAGGCACAGTGGCTCATGCCTATAATTCCAGCATTTGGGGAGACCAAGGTAGGAGGATTGCTTCAGCCTGAGAGTTTTTTGTTTTTTTTTTTTGAGTTGGAGTCTCACTCTGTCGCCCAGACTGGAGTGCAGTGGCCGCTCCCGGCCACCGCAGCCTCGACCCGCTGGGCTCCGGCGATCCTTCCACCTCAGCCTTCCGAGTAGCTGGAATTACAGGCACGCGCTACCACGCCCAGCTGATTTTTTTTTTTGATTTATTGTAAAGATGAGGTCTCGCTGCCCTGGCGGGTCTCGAACCCGCAGGCTCAGGCAGTCCACTCACCTCAGCCTCCCAAAGGCATGGGATTACAGGCTGAGCCACCGAGCTCGGCTAGCCTGAGAGTTTAAGACCAGCCTAAACTGGCAACATAGTGAAACCTTTTCTCCACAAAAAAAAAAATTAGTTAAGTGTGGTGGCATGCATCTGTAGTCCCAGCTATTCGGGAGACTGAAGCAGAAGGATCACCTGAGCACAGGAGGTTGAGGCTACAAGTGAGCCGAGATTGTGCCATTGCACGCCAGCCAGCATGGGTGACAGAGTGAGACCCTGACTCAAAAAAAAAATGAAAAACCTAAGATGAAAAAGTGTGAGGAATACTTTTCATATTTATGTAGGGTAAAAGTATGCTTTTAAAACAAAATAAAGTAGCAGATAAAAATCGTAGTCTTCAAGGTGTTTATTTTGAAAGTTGGTAATGGTCATTTTTAGCCTAGACAGATTTTTAAAAATAATCCATCTTAGTGAACTCTGATTTTAGCAATTTAGGAGAAGCAATCTGTGTATAATATTATTGTAAAACAGCTAGAGAGTTCACTAATGTAGAAAGCACACCATAAGATTTTTTTCTTTGGGATTTATAACACATGAATACGTGATAACCGAGTTGGTACCAAAATGTACACTTAATACCAAGAATGCCAAAAAAATTTATACACATTTTAAGCACTGTTTGCCGTAATCAGAAGTATCTGGATGCTGATAGTAACCACTTTAAGCACCTCTTGTAATTACAGAAGTCAAACGACTTCTATTCAATTTATTGAGTATTACAATTTTAATACAGTTTTTTCCTTTCTTAAACTGTGTATACATCTTTTTGGCACCCTGTGTGTATTTTATAAAAGGCAGATGAAGAGCCTTTCTAATGGTGGTAGCAGATAAAAAGAAAGGGTGTCTTTGCCACTATTGTTTTAAAATAATATAATTTACTTTGGGAGTATAAATATAGCCAGTGATCAGAAAAAGACTTCAAAATAGTACTTTTATAGTAGCTTCATGTGAGTTTTGGTTGAACAAGATTTAAATGTCTATAATAACCTATTTTGGTACATGAGTTAGCAACATGGTACTACCCTCAACTTTGTGGAGCTAACACCAAAAGACCTCAAGATTGTTTGTAACATATGTTAATTGCCCTTTGTGTTCGTTAACTGAAATGAGAGGTGTTGACTAGCATCTAGATTTAAAATCTTGCTATGTAGAAGAAGTAAAATTCATAGGAAATGTTAAAGATATTGGATTTAGTGTGGAGGAGAGGGAGCAGAGAGAAATAACCCTATAATTATCTCAAGAAGTTTTGGAGAATTTTCATATGGGGAATAGTGCCTAGGTGTTTTTCCTCTGAAGTGAATATGTGAGGGAGACCTCAAAAATCCTTGAATTATAAAAATTTTATTCTTACGTTTCAACTTCAGTCACCTTCAAAGTGCTGTCCGTTTGATGCAATACACCTTTTGAGACCCTTTTTCCACTACTCCAGTTTTTGAACTCATCAATTTTGATGCCTTTTAGTGCTTCTGCCAATTTTTGTTTTACTTCTTCCACATTGCCAAAATGTTTCCCTTTGAGGACTTTTTTCATCCAGGGAAACAAAAAAATAGTCGCCTGGGGCAAGATTGGGTAAATAGGAAGAGTGGGACATGGGGTCATGCTGTTTTGGTTCAAAACTGCTGAACACTCAGTATGGCGTGGGCAAGTGCATTGCCATGGTGGAAGAACCAGTCACCTGTTTGCCACAGCTCGGATGTTTTTTCTGCAAATTGTGAGACAACCTTCTCAAAACTTCCAGATAAAAACTTTGGTTGACTGTTTGATCCAGAGGAACAAATTCCAAGTGTACTATAAGAGACCAGCCATATGAAAGATAATGGAGGTGGAACTTTATGATAGGAAGAGTTTTAACTTGGCAAAGGATAATCTGTTGGAATTGTTACCCATAGTGACTTAGTAAGCTCTGGTTTCACCAGGACCCTCCCTGAGGGGCATTCCCAAGCAGTACCTGCCCACACAGCCACAGGCTTAGACCAGAGAGGCTCCCAGCGCCTTGGCTGAGACCAAACTGTTTCCTGTCCACAAGTAATTTTTTTTGTTCCCCCTTGTATAAAAGGAATGAGATGGAGGAACAAACTAGCAATTACTTAACACCCATCATGTGCCCCAACAGTATTATTCTTTTTTGTTTTTTAATCTATTTACTGAAATATAATTTATATATGATAGACTACATTCATTTCAAGTGCACAATTTGATTAATTTTGACAAATGTTTATTATACCCGTGAAATCACTGCTTCGCCCACATAAAGACATAGGACATTTCCATTGCCTCCCCCCAGAATTTCATTGCTGTCCTGTTCTTCATTTACATCCTAACATTTAATTCTCACAAAAACCTTAGAGAAAGGAGGTAGGGGAGATCTTAGGAAATAGAAAAATAAAGAGAAAATAAGAAATTAAGTGACTTGCCAAAGGTCATATAGCTAGGAAGCAGAAAGAGGTGACCTTTCAATACAACTCTCAAGTTTTACTTAGCCTCATATTTATTCTGAATTTTTTATAAGGGCATATGGCATATAGCATTCATAAAAGCAAACTAAAATGCTGATCAGAAGAAGTACATTTAATAATTAAAAGATAATATCTTTTTTGTCTTGTTCTTGATGGTGACTAAATGGGTGTAATGACTATTCTTTCTCTATTGAATTGCCTTTGCGCCTTTGTCGATTAATCACATATCTATGGGTCTATTTCTGGACCATTCTTTCCCATTGGTCTGTGTTTTCTGTCTTTTCACCAATACCATGCAGTCTCTATGAGTGTAGCTTTATAATCAAAATCATGCATCAGAGTCCTTTGTTGTTAAAAATTTTCAAATACATTTTTGTTTCATCCCCAAAATGTTATGGTTTATTGTTCAGTTTTACACTTTAAAATGTCTTCATTATAATTTCTAAACCGATGGATTTATACACCTATGGGGTTTTTTGTGGTTGTTAACATTGGATATTTATATCTAATTTAATTGCATTGTGGTCAGAGTACTTGGTCCATCAAGGTGTACACTTAATATTTGTCTGTATACTAAGTGTCTGTGATAGCTCACTGAATAAGTTGAAAGAAATAATTAAGAGTACTGGCCAGCCAGGGCAACATAGTGAGATCCTGTCTTTACAAAAAAAAAATAAAACAATTAACTGGGCATAATGGCAAATGCCTGTAGTCCTAGCTAATCCAGAGTCTAAGGCAGGAATATTGCTTGAGCCCCGGAGTTTGAGGCTGCAGTGAGCCATGATCGCATCAGTGTACTACAGCCTGGGTGACAGAGTGAGACCTTGTCTAAAAAAAAAAAAGTGCTAGAATTTGGAGAGTCATTAAAATGAAAAGAAACCGAGGTTGTCACCCTGCTTTTGTTCCTTGGATAGATGCGTTTTAGTGTATTTTCAAAAAGTTACCATTGGCTTTGCAGGTAACACATACCAGGTTTAAGAATGTGTCTTCCTAATTTCAAACTTTAAGAGTAGTAATTAAGAAGAGTTGAAACCATGCCCCATGAATTCATGAGGGATAGAGAATGAAGCAAGGTCACCATGTTACACAACAGGAGATTCTGTGGGATTGGTACTCTGTGTAATGTGAATCAAATACCCTATATAAGTGGAATCACAGTTTCCATTCCAACTCATTTTATCACTTTCACTCATTGTATCACTTTCCATTCCAACTCATTTTCTGTTTCTGTTAGTGACATCCCAACTGTCCTGTCACTGAGCAACTCCAGACTTATCTTTGACTCTGTCATTGCCGTTCTTTTTGTGTTTGGCTTATTTCACTTGGCATGATGTCTGAAACGTTCATCCACGTGTAGCATGTATCAGAATTTCATTCCTTTTTAAGATTCAACAGTATTCCATTATATATATACTACATTTTTTTGTTCTTCACTGAGAAAGTTCTTAAACACCCTGGAAGGTTGTGAAGAGTGGTGATGGTGGGAACAGAAGGGAGACTGAGGAAAGGAAGGAATGTAGTGACTGAGGATTCCATGAAGTTGAATAGTAGATATATTTGAAGTCATATTTTATAAAAAATAAAAAACCAATGATATTAGGATCTTAGGACTTGTAATGTAGCGCTGTAGATTATAGTAGCAATATCTAAGGGTGAGTATCACTTTCCATTCCAACTCATTTTCTGTTTCTGTTAGTGACATCCCAACTGTCCTGTCACTGAGCAACTCCAGACTTATCTTTGACTCTGTCATTGCCGTTCTTAAATCACATTTCTACCTTTGCTGTGTTGCTCTCATCTCTCTAGTCCTTTCTGTTCTGTCACTTTATTAGCTTGAACCTTCTTAACCCCTGCTTTGTAGAAATGTTTCCTAACCGATTTTCCTGGGGACTAATCTCATCACCTCTCCTGCTAAAAAAAAAAAAAAACTTCAGTGGTAGCCATCATACCTATCTATCTACCACTCATGAAGTAATAGCTCAACTTTTAGCCTAGCTTTTAGAGCATTTTACAATTTGGTCCCAGACTACCTTTGTGGCCTTCCATCTTCCTTGGTTTGTATTCTAACCAGAATCATTCACTATTTATGTTAGCTATACTTTGTGTTACCTTCCTTGAATTTGTAATTGTTCTCTTGCTTTTCTATCTAAGCTTATTCAAATCCTACATACATTTCAAGGTTGCCTCACTTTACAAAGGTATTAATTCTTATTTACCATAGCACTTAATTTAGAGGTTTAAATAAATTCAAGTATTCTCTTTAAAAAATTATCTATATATGTTTACTGTGGCAAAATATATAATAACATAAAATTTACCATTCTAATTTTTTAAGTAAATAATTCATGGCATTTAGTACATCCACAGTATTACCATTACTACTGTGTGTCTCCAGAACTTTTTTTCATCCCAAACTGAAGTTCCGTACCTATTAAATAGTAACTCCGCATTTCGCCTCCCCTCAGCTCTGGTGACCATTATTCAGCTTTCTGTCTCTATGAGTTTCACTATTCTAACTTCCTCATGTAAGTGGAATCACGCAGTACTTTTGTTTTTGGCTTATTTCACTTGGCATAATGTCTTAAGCATTCGTCCATGTGTAGCATGTGTTAGAATTTCATTCCTTCTTAAGATTCAATAATATTTCGTTGTATGTAGTTGTTACATTTTGTTTGTTCTTCATTGATGGACATTTGGGTTGTCCTGCCTTTTGGGTACTGTGAATAATGCTGCTGTGAGCATGGGTGTACAAATACCTGTTCAGGTCCCTGCTTTCAGTTATTTTGTGTGTATTCCCAGGAGTGGAATTGCTGGGTCATATGGTAATTCTGTGTTTAATTTTTTTTTTGAGGCACCACCATACTGTTTTCTAAGGAATCTGTACTATTTTGCATTCCCACTCTCAATGCCCAAGAGTTCTAATTTCTCCACATTCTTGTTAACACTTATTTTTTCTTTTGTTGTTGTTGTTTATAGCAGCCCTCCAAATGGGTATAAAGTGGCATCTCATCTCACCGTGGTTTTGATTTACATTTCCCTCATGCTTAGTTAGGTTGTGCGTCTTTTCTTGCACTTACTGGCCATTTGTATATCTCCTTTGGAGAAATGTCCATTCAAGTCCTTTATCCATTTTTGAATTGGATTGCTTTAGTTTGTTGTTGAGTCTTAGGAGTTCTTTATGTATTCTGAATAGTAACCCCTCTACAGATACATGATTGACAAATGTTTTTTCCCATTCTATAGACTCTCTTTTTAATCTACTGACTATGGGGGATACATCACCATATGATGGTCTCTGGTTCAAAGCCATGTACTGCATCCTGTGAGATGTAGCCCCATCCTTTCAGAGTATTGTCACCCAACTGGCATCATTTCATTTTTAAATTAGCCAGGTGCTTCTGAGTGATGGCATGTGTAGTAAAACCATTAATTCCATGGGCATTAATTTATAAAATAAATAAATTTATAAAATAAATTTTTATAAAAGGGAAAATTATTATTTTTATACAGATATAAAATGGACACATATTAAATGTGTATTTAACTGATTAATTCATGAGAAACTGATTAATAATAACCAATAGATATCACAACTGACTCAAGGGAGAATTCAAGCCATGCATACATATAGAGGTAATCAGACATGTTGAAATGAATTTGCAAGTAGTTATGAAACTGGTCGATATCCACAGGACATCCTGTTGTATGATACTGGGCAAAGTTCATTTGGATTAGTATAAGTTTTCTACAATTTACAGAGTTGTAAACTAGCTTAGAGACAATAAAAATAGCAGGCTCTTATAGAATCGGATAACCCAGATGAGTGCATTTGACAGGATACCTGATAATTTTTTTTTTTTTTTTTGGTTGTCTACTTCAAAGTCTTTCACTAGAGAACAGTCCAAGCAGCAGTCTTTGGCTTATGGCCACCTTGGACACAAGGTCAGTCAGCCCCTAATCTTTCAACTTTCTAACTGAAGTTGACTGGGTTATCAGAGCAAGAGTCGGGGAAAGGGGTTTGTCTTCACCCATCCCTGCATCACTAACTGGGTGAGGCCTTTTCTTCACTTTCCTCCATGCATCTTGTGACCCATCCTGAGGGGCACTTCAGAGCCTACCACTGCACAGTGTGGAGGTGGAACTTTATGATAGGAAGAGTTTTAACTTGGCAAAGGATAATCTGTTGGAATTGTTACCCATAGTGACTTAGTAAGCTCTGGTTTCACCAGGACCCTCGCTGAGGGGCATTCCCAAGCAGTACCTGCCCACACAGCCACAAGCTTAGACCAGAGAGGCTCCCAGCGCCTTGGCTGAGACCAAACTGTTCCATGTCCACAACAGTTACATTCCCGCTCTTGGATGGGTGGAAACCATTTGTCAGTTGATAAAGACTGAAATCTATTTAAGAGACGCAGCTAGAAGCAGCTTAGTAGTATAAGCATGTGATAAATGAAAGGCTAGTTATAGGAACGTAAAATGATAAAAGTTAAAGATCACTTACAATTGGAAAATGTAGGAAAACCAGCATGTATTGTGCTTCTAGACTTGGCATGTTGTCTCGTCTGATTGTATGTTGTGTTTTTGTCTGTCAGCAGTTTTGCTGGGTCTCACTGGATGTTTTATTAAATTCAGTTTCCAAAAGGAATTGTCAGAATTTTTTGAGTTGTTTTACTAACCACAGAAAATGTTCTGGTTTTCTTAAGATCAGATGGTTAAAATAAGCTGGTTCTTGGCACTCTTTTTAGATAAGACTTCTCTACCTTTTTTATCTCTAAATTTAGTAGAAGATTGTAGCTCAAAGAAAAAAAATATTCACAATGTCTCTGTGATATTAATTCGAACAAAGTCCTCTTTCCTGTGACTTTTGGCACTGTACCATATGCTTTATTAAACATCAGGAATTAGATTGACCTTTAGGACACAGAACGGAAGTAACAGTCTTGAGGCTTATAATAGAAGAACAGTTTCAAATGCATAAAACAACTGCTCTATTTAGCTGCACATTTTGTTAACACTTTTTATTTTAGTAACCTTGCTTCTTATAAAGATTTTTCATTAGTGTTCTCAGCAGAAATAACTGAAACATCTTTCTTGACCTCACCAGGCCCAGAACAAAACTTAAAAGAGGATATGCCTTCTTTAAACCTTACATTTTGCCAGATCACTGCACTGATTATCAAGTGGCAGGATGGTTACGAAACCGTGGAAACATACAGACCTGCTCTCTTAGGTCTGCTTCCCTTCTACCTCAGTTTGTCTTACTGATGTGTGTCACCTGTGCAAGAGTAGCAACTACCCCTCAGAACCAACTCAGGTTAGCTCTTTACTGTTCCAACGAAAGGCAACATACTCTAAAGTTCCTTCATTTTCTTCTTACTGTTGCCTAATGATGTTTTACCAAGTTATGCATTTGCTTCCAAATTCTGGTTATCCTTTTGGTTACTGTCTTTATCCTTCATTATTTCCTTTAGCAGGCTGCTGAAAACGATTCCATTATGTCATCAGTGAGATTTCATTTTCTACATAGGAATGCCGTGCAGAGTAACGATTGTGACTTTTGCCCAGCTCTAATACTTAACTTCTTTTGTCAGGAAGTGAACTGATGCTGGCTTCTCTTTGTCTTATTCCAAGCTGGGGCATGAGATTTTCCCTGCATTAGAAGGTTGTTGAGACCTGAAGCCTGGGAAGGTAAGATGCCAGCGTAAATCCTGTCCATTTAGAACTGTGGTGTAATTGAGTGCCTGGTGATTTAAGAGCACAAGTTTTTCTGCTGTTCTTGGTTCATGGTCTTGACAGATGCTTAAAGTTTTACCAAAACATGAACAGTGAAAAACCTCTATAATTGAAAGGCCCATTAACATATTATTTATATTAATTATAGTATAGTATAATTTTATATTTACTGAAATTATTACTTAAAAGAAAGGAAAAACTGACATGTCAATTTTTATGTATAAATATTTTTACATCAAGAATCATAATATGATAAACTATGAAAAACATGGCCTTTTTGTTGTAGTTTTATTTTTTTTTCTGATCTTTTAAAAAAATATAATAGACTATTTATTTATTTATTTGAGACAAGGGTCTTGCTATGTTGCCCAGGCTTATCTCAAACTTCTAGCCTCAAGTGATCCTCCTGTCTCAGCTTCCCAGGTAGCTGAGATTCCAGGCACAAGCCACCATGCCCAGCACTAGACTTTATGTTTAAGAGCACTTTTCGATTTCTTCCCTGATCATTTTTTGAAGTAGGCAAAATAGGGAGAACAGGCTTGAATCACTTATTTTGTTACTATGGAGAAAGAAGAAATTTTGAGAAAATCAACAAATCCCAGAATTTTGTCCTAGTATTCTGGTGAACCAAGCAGCTTTCTATGGGTGTTTTTCCCAAAAAAATTTTCACTGGAGAAGTCTGGCTAATGTACGCACTTAGTAATGAAGGTCGTGTTTGAACACTTCCATTGTTTACTCTCATCAGTTGACATGCTTTTTCATTCACTGCATTTTAGCTAATTTTAGTAAATAAAATATTTCTAATTCTCACAGTGATTTACTTAAGCTAAAAAATTGTAGTGTTTCATAGTGAAACTATAAACAATACCCTACCTAATGACAAATATAGATTATTCTCTATGCAGACTGTTTTGTCATTTATATTCAGATACAATATATAGCCCATTTCAGCATGTGAATTATCTGAGTAATAGTCAATCTTGAAAGAATTTGACATTTTGCTTTTTTACTGGACTTAGATTAATACATTTGAAGTACTAATAATATCAGTTTTTAGTGGTGCTAATGTCATATGAATATGACATTAAACAACATAATTTTTGTAAGATTGATTATTAGCTAAATGTCTCTAGATACTATTAAGAATCCAATACATGCTTAATGAGGTTGCATTTATAGTGCTGGCTAATAAGAGAAACAAGTCCTGAGCCAATCTCTTCCTTGACTGTTGGTTTATAGAAATCTGGTCGGAGTTTCACAGGATTCTGGCCATGTTTGTATGTTGTTATGTAGCCGTGGGCTATTAAAGGGATCCAATCCCATGCTGTCAGTTTGTTTTCATGAACACTTCCGATAGTTTTATTTCATTTTATTTTTTATTTGTTTTTTCCATTTGTTGTGAATTTCAGGTTGAATTTTGATTGCCAGAAAGTATCAAGTGGAAATCAACTTTTTCTTTACAAGATAGGTCACCCTAAATGAAGTGGCACCGACGTTAAGTCTTCCTTTAGTTTGTGAACGCTTTTTAGCATATAAACTTTATTTCTTGTTTCTGAGAAATAGTTAATAATAATAGCACATGTATTAATCACCATGCTTTTAACCTTTCCAGTTATAATTTTTCTCAGGCATTTTATTCCCTGTAGTCCAATATTTTCATGTAAACATGGCCTTTGTAAAGTGATTTCTATTTCAATTTTAATTGTATAATGTGTTTCAACATTCAAAGCATTTTTTGGACTTTCTTACTTGATTCTGATGATAGCCCTGTGAAATAGTAAAAGCAAGTGGTGCTATTGTGATTTTGCAGAGTCTTAAGTGACTTGCCCAAGAGCACACAGCTCACAAGCATGAGAATGAGGTCAAGAAGCCAGTTTTTTCCAGCTCACAGTCCAATATTCTTTCTTGAAGCTAAATGACACTCTGTTTAAAACTGGGTTATTTTATTCATGCTAAAGGTCTCTAATGTTGTAACAACTTACCTTGAATGCTGTAGAATCTAATGAATTGATTCCGTGTCCCGTGCACTAAACACAGCTTCTGGGTTTAGGGTCAGACAAAACCAATGTGGAATTTCTTACTTGGTGAAGCATTTATATTTGTTCCAGCATTAATCTTCATTCCAGGAAAATGTGCATGATCCCTCAGTGCTTGGTATTCACCTCATTAGGTGGCACAGCTGTTTGCTACTTGGCAGTCTGTGCATAAGTAAGGTCCAGAAGCAATTTAGCAAGAGAGTTACTTACACATAAGAACTGAAAGGGCCTTGGTTCTGTGTAAAACCCGATGCAACACTTGATCTCTCTGTCTTTTGCTTAAATGCTGTGCTAGGACTACCAGTTGTCTTTCTGTATCTACTTAATTCACCCTTAATTATCTTTAAAAGAGTTGATTAATTATATTTGCTTGATATTTGTGTCATCACTGAGCTCATAAATTTTCATAAATGAGATAGAGTTTTAGAATTAGAGTCTTTGTACACAGTCATTGGTAGGCAGTGTTTACTTTTGTGTATGATAAATACCTGAAAATTTAAAATTCATTTTTGGGCTATCCAGTTCTACTTCTTGGATAATAACGTAACATTTAAATTTGTCTTAGTCTTTCTCTAGATTCTGACTTGACTGGTTGAATGGTAATAAGATTTTTTTCTTGACTTTGCTTTGCTTGAAGTTATCATCAGATTTTTACCTTCCCGCAAGAATATGCATTTGCTTTACCCCAGCTGTAGAATGACTGAACACCCTACTGCTGACTGATTTCCCTTATGTGCCTTTTTCTGTTTGCTTAAATGCTGATCTGACCACTAAGCTTATATTTATATCACTTCTTTGACTCCTTCCAACTCAGAATATTTATTGTCCAGGTTAAAACATTTATGGTTGGTCATATTGGTTAGTTTGTCTTTTTTTCTTTGATGTTCAAGCTTACCTAGACTTAGACAAGAAATCTGAGCCAGGCGCTGTGGCTTACACCTGTAATCCAGAGCTGGCGGTAAGAGGATTGCCTGAGCCCAGGGATTCGAGAACAGCCTGGGCAACTTGATGAGACCTTGTCTTTACAGTAAATCAAAAAATCAGCCAGGTGTGGTGGTATATGTGGTTCCATCTGTGGAAAGCTGAGGTGGAAGGATTGCCTGAGCCCAGCATGTTTGAGACTGTGGAAGCCATGAGCATGGTCACTGCATTCCAGCCTGGGCGACAGAGTAAGACTCCAACTCAAAAAAAAAAAAAAAGAAAGAAAGAAAGAAAGAAATCTAAGTAATGAGTGTATAGTTTTTTTTAAAAAATAAATCTTTCTCATAAAAGAAGTATACTATCTCATCTCAGAATTTATTTCGAATTTTGGTTATTTTTTCTAGAATGGAAACTGAGCCCCATTTTTAACATTATTTGAAAGCTTGAGAGTTATTTTAAAACTGAATAGGAATTTCTTTAATGGCTAAAACTTTTCTCTAAAAAACTTTCAGCAATCACAAATAATTGTTGCTTGTTTTTGTTTTAAAGGATAAACCCAGCCAGATAAATTATAGAGGAGTGTTTATTTTATCCTTATTATTTTAAAGATACTTGTGATGACTAGCTTTAGCACCCCGCCTTTGTACCGTATAGGATGTTGCCCTTTCCTTCTGAGGTTTGTGATGGCGCGTGGACTGATGTGAGGGCAGTCTCTGTGGTGACTTTCTGTTGGAGGCTGTGTGTTCATCCCTTTTTGGGAAGTGGGAGTTGGAGCTAGAGGAGAAAGAAACGGATTATTTTCACCTAATCTTTTTTTCTTCTCAGCTTAACTGACTTAAACTATGGAAAGATTGGTATTTTACATTTAGACCTTAGGCAATTGTGATTTTCCCAAAATATTTTTACTTGCATTTCATATCCTATCCTTGCTTTCCCTTTCTATGTCTCCTCAATCCCCTGGTAGCTGGAGAGAATCTAGACTGCTGCTTTGCTTGAACTGACACCCCAATGGAAACTGTTACCAGTCACACCACTGCTTCCCACTGAGCAGGGCTTAGTTTGTAAAACATCTTTTGTCTACTCATTTAACTGAACCGGATTCCTCATGCTATATCTTGATGTTCTTTCTTCTTATTTATGTGTATACTGCTTTATTAGTCTATCACATTAGTTGTGAAAGCTAGTAATTAGTTCACATGTTAACTTTCTAGACCTGTATTCTTATTTGTCTAAGGTAGGAGAAATGGAGATAAAATTTCTAGATACCTACCTAAGCTGGAAAGAGGTAAGAAGAATTAATTTAGTAGAATTAAGCTTTTTATTTTTGGTAAAGTCAGCTTAAAACCAGCCAGTTTGGTAAAACCAGTTTACACACACACTTAATACAGAATTGTTGCTGAGTATAGTTTTCTCCAAGTCGACCCCATAACTTCTTAAGTTGCTTTATAGGTAAACATTCACTTATATTAAAATATTACTTGTATTTTAAATGCATCTATAAAATGATGAAATTAATCTGGTACCAAGCAGTGTGTCGTTCTTGCTAATTTATGTCAATCTCTGTATTTTATAATCCTTTTAACATATTAACAGGGAAAAGGGAATTAATTAGTAATCCCCAAAATTATGGTTCTTTGTCATATAGTTTTAGAGAGCTAAAAGTAATGGCTTTAAAATATTTGGTTGGCAAATGAGGTTAAAAAAAATTCTAGAAAAAAAAGTAGTAAGGTAGAGAGTAGAACTACCAGATATTAAAACCATATTATAAAGTAACAGTATTGAAGCAGTGTGGTAAAGACCCAAGACTAGATATATAGATCACTGCAGAAGAATAGAAAGAAATGCTGTTACTAATATAAATTTGACATATGTTAAAGGAGACACTGTTAAGCAGTGAGTAAGGCACTGATTATTTAATAAATGGGGTTTGAATAACCAGTTAAGTTTAAGGAATTATGCATTTAGATTCTCCCCTATACTAATAAATAAACTTTAGATGAATTTGAGTTAAGTATGGATAATTACATCATTGAAAATCTAGACAATAAGAGGATTGAATAGTCCTATAATTTCTCTGGAGTTAAAAAAGAAGGTAGTAACAAAAATTAGACTGCATTTTAGTTTTAGTGTAGCTCTGAGCATTATAAGAAGGCATATCTATTCTGTGTTCACAGTCTGTAAATTAGTCTTTTTTCTTTGTACCAACTGAAAGTCTTTTTTTTTCTCTCCAAATTAGCTAATCAAATCGAAAGTGCGATTCTTTATCTAAAATCTTATTCCATAGGTGCATTGAAAATTATACGGGAGCTCGTTGTGAAGAAGTTTTTCTCCCAAGCTCCAGCATCCAAACTAAAAGTAACCTGTTTGCAGTTTTCGTGGCCTTGGCTGTTCTTCTAGTAACACTTATCATTGGCGTCCTCTACTTCTCATGCAGGTAACCAAAACATGCTTTTGAAAAGAAAAGTGTAATGTGTAAAGTAATTATTCCACTAATATATCCTTTAGTTCTAGATATTTTTCCAGATACTGTTTTATGTTTAGACTTATCTCTCTAATATAGTTTTTGTTATTAAATGAATTAGTCATTTTTGAAAGGATATTAATAAGAAGTCTGAATTTGTTTTTGTTACTGTCATCATTATTTACCTTGGCTTCTCTAAACTAATAAGGTATAGCTGGGCATGGTAGCACGTGCCTGTAGTTCCCGCTACTTGGAAGGCTGAGGCAGAAGGATCACCGGAGCCCAGCAGGTCGAGGCTGCGGTGGCTGGGAGCGGCCACTGCACTCCAGTCTGGGTGACAGAGTGAGACTCCAACTCAAAAAAAAAAAAAAAAAAAACTACTAAGGTAGACCCACAATCAAAGTAAATTTTGAATGTGAAAGAAAAGAAACAACTTATGCAATACTGTAAATGTAAATATAGGACATATGGTTAATATCCAAGGTCAACTATTTAGTGTCTACTATGTGCTAGGCATTGTGCTAAGCTTAAAGAATACAGTAGTGAACATAAGCCACATTTTCCCTAATTTCATAGAGATTTGAATCAATTTGGAGAGATAGACAAATAAGCAGGCAATTAATTTGAGATTAGGAAATAAGAGAAAAAAAAAGAAAAAGTTGCCTGTGTGAAGCAGTGCTATGCACTGAAGATTACTTTCATTCATTTGTTTTTGTCTTCAATTTTTTTTGAAATTTTGTGAAAATAAGTCAATATTGAGTTTATTAACTCTCTTTAATTAATATTTATAAATTCATACTGTATGGCATCATAGATACTTGTGAAAATAGAGCTGAAGTTAGTCATAAAAGAGATGTAAGTAGGCTTGAAAAGTTTATACACTAAGGTAATATATAGGCAAAATAGTATATTAGGTGCTACTTTCTGGACTACTTTACATCAAGAAATACTTTAAAATTGGAGGGAGTCTACTTTTAAAAAATATGTGGTATTGTACATTTTAGTCCAAAAGATATCATGTAAGCAATCCAATATATTTTATCTCATAATTTTAGCATCTGACTACTTAAGATATAAACATTTAAATTAAACCCATTGTATCTGATTGTATTTCCCAGCAATGACCACAAGGTATCTCTATTACATATTCTTCTGCAATGTGACCATGCCATTCAAGAGGTAGAGTGGATTACTGCCAAATTCTTGAATCTGGACAGGCACTATGATTTTTGCTTTGACCGTAGAATGTTGCAGAAATAATACTGTTCCAATCAAGGGAACCGCCTTTAAATGACCTGGAAGCTTCTACCTCTTGCTACTCATACTTGGGATGCTCCCTTGTAAGAGGCCTAAACAATTGGAAGAACTAGCTCCGGCTGAATTTCCACCCAACAGCTAGCATCAACTGCCAGCCACTCGAATGAGCCCTCTCAGATATTCACCTCATTTGAACTTTAGTTGACTCCTGATTTAGCTGCCAGTTAACAGCATCCACATAGAAGAACCCAAACAAAAAATGCCCAGTTGTCAACTCATAGAATCATGAGAGATAGTTTGTTTAATCCTTCAATTTTGGTCAAGATTATATGTTGTGCATTAGTTGATAACCAGAACACCCATCTTTGGAATTAGGTTTACTCTTGACTTGAAATGTATAAATGTTTGGAAAACTGAATCATGATTTATTCTTATTCTTATTCTTCTAAACTTTTTCAGACTAATATGCTTAGGGGAAGAGCAACTGACAGATTCCCTCATGAATCACTCTAGTGCCACTTGAAGATATATATAGTTTCCATCTGTTATTGATTGGATAATGAATTACTTTTTAAATATAAGTCAGGATTGTCTAGGTTTGGCTGCAGTAACTACCAACCCTAATAATTTAGTGGCTTCAAAAACAAAGGATTATAGCTGGGCTCGGTGGCTCAGCCTGTAATCCTGCGCTTTGGGAGGCTGAGGTGAGTGGATTGCCTGAGCCCACGGGTTCGAGACTCGCCTGGGCAACTTGGCGAGACCTCATCTCTACAATAAATAAAAATGAGCCGGGCGTGGTAGTGTGCGCCTGTAGTTCCAGCTACTTGGAAGGCTGAGCGGAAGGATTGCCGGAGCCCAGCAGGTCGAGGCTGCGGTGACTGGGAGTGGCCACTGCACTCCAGTCTGGGCGACTGAGTGAGACTCCAACTCAAAACAAAACCAAAAAAACACACACAAAAAACAAAGGATTATTTCTCACTTGTTGTATGTAATTATTATAGATTGGCAAAAAGGGCTTTGCTTATCATAGTCACTTAGGCACTCAAGCTGATTGAACAGCCACCATCTTGAGTCCTGTTGGTTGTCATACCAGAGGGAAAAGAAAGCTATGGAGAGTCTTAAACTTAAATTGAAATGATCTGTCCCAGAAGTAACACACATCACTTCTGGCATACTTTATCAGCCAGAACAAGTTTCATTGTTTTACTCAATTATAAGAGGTGTCAGGAAATACCATTCAGCCATATGACAGTAAGGTAGACAGCCAGAAATGCATGTCTTACATAGTGACTAAAAGGCTTATAAGGAAATCTGTTCCATTGCTAATTGTTAAGAGTGATTTTTGTGATTTTAAATCCATAGAACTTTAACATTGTTGAAATTGTCCAAAAATGATATTCCATTGCCAACATATTGAATTTGTGAAAGGCATGGTATATTTTACCTCATAGGTGTTCAGTGCCCCTGAGCAGCAAAGTTTCAGAAAGGAGTGCTTCTAAGCCGGAGTTGCTCTGCAGACTTTAGCCAGAAGTTAGAAATATTCCTAGTCTGATGTGCCCTGTAGCAAGCTAAACAATACTTTTTAGGTAGAAAGTGCAGGTATAATAGAAGGAAAGAGCATACAAGAACAAGAAGTGGTACTGAATAAAAAAGAAAATAAAACCTCCAGTCATAAACATTATATGGGTTTGCATCCTGAATTCACACTTTCTGACTCTCTGGAGAAAAAAGCTAAAATGTAAAATTACCAGGTTGTTGACAGAAATGATGTTAATATTCCCATATTGTTGACAGAAACAAATACAAATCAATCCTTGAAGAACTGATTTTCATTCTTTTTTTTTTTTTAGTTGGAGTCTCACTCTGTCGCTCAGATTGGAGTGCAGTGGCCGCCCCGGCCACCGCAGCCTCAAACTGCTGGGCTCCGGCGATCCTTCCGCCTCAGCCTTCCAAGTAGCTGGAACTACAGGCACGTGCTACCATGCCCGGCTAACTTTCTGACTTTTATTTTAGAGATGAGGTCTTGCCAAGTTGCCCAGGTGGGTCTCGAACCTGCGGGCTCAGGCAATCCACTCACCTCAGCCTCCCAAGGCGTGGGATTACAGGCTGAGCCACCGAGCCTGGCTCGATTATCTTTCTTTACCTTAAAAAGCATCTTACAGTATAAAAAGATTACCAAACATAGAAGAGCACAATTAGTTAGAACTAGCAGAAACAACTGATAGTAGAATCAGCTAGTCAAACATCTTTATTTATTGGAATAATCAAGCACATGATTTAAAATAAATATGTTTAATATATGTTGAAAATAAATGAGAGGCTTGGAAATAAGCAGACTTGACAAAAACCAAAAGAATCCCAACAAATAAAATAGAATAATTATAACTTTTTAAAATTCAGTACATATCTTAGTTCAGTAAAAAAAATTTTAAATTTAATGTATGTACTGAAAGCACATTAGGGCCGGGTTTGATGGCTCAACCTATAATCACAGCACTTTGGAAGGCCGAGGTGAGTGGATTGCCTGAGCCCACGGGTTCAAGACCAGCCCGGGCAACTTGGCAAGACCTCATCTCTAAAATAGATTAAAAAAATTAGCCAGGTGTGGTAGTACGTGCCTGTAGTTCTGGCTACTTGGAAAGCTGAGGTGGAAGGATCACCTGAGCCCAGCAGGTTGACACTGGGGTGGCTGTGAGCGTGCCACTGCACTCCAACCTGGGTGACAGAGTGAGACTCCAACTAAAAAAAAAAAAAGCAGATTAGATACAATAGAAGACAGAATTAGTGAATGGAAAATGAATAAGAAGAAATTACCCAGAAGGTAATCCTGAGAGAAAAAGAAATGAAAAATATTGAAGAGAAGTCAAGAAACATGGGGACCAGAATGAGTGTTTATTTGGAGTTCCAGAAGAAAAGAGAGAATGGACAGAGGCAGTATTTGAAAAAGTAATGGCTGAGACCTTTTCAGAACTGATGAAAGTCACCCACTGATGTTAGAAACTCAACAAATCTCAGGATAAGTAAAAAATTTACATATATGCACAACATAGGAAAATTGTTGAACACCAGTTCTAAAAATAAAATCATAAAAGTAGAAAAGAATGGCAGATTATCTTCAAAGATGCAACAGTTAAACTGACAGTTGACTTCTTAGTTAGAATGAAACAAAACTAGAAGACAGAGCAATGATCATTTCAGTATTTCAAATATTTTCAGTTTGCTAACAGCAAAATGTATTCTCACTGATGTTTTCAATATAAGAAAATTATCAACTGTAAATATCTGTAGCACTGAAAATATCTCTCAGGAAAGAGGGTAAGATGAAGATAAGTTTTGGTAAGCAAAATTTGAGAGAACTCTCAGTTCTCAGTTCTCAGGATTTATTCAGGGAAGAGGCAATTGATCCTGTATATGACTTATGTGAAATGCAAGAAACAACAGAGAAAGCTGTTCATATGTGAATAAATGAAAACAAGTATTATACAAATTTCAGTAATGATATTGTCCTATATATTTTTTTAAAAGGAAGATGTGACAGCAATAGCAAATAAATTGAAAAGATTATAATTAAAGTATGCTAAGGACTTTGTATGGGGGGGAGATAATATATGTGTTAATTTTGATCTTGATAAGATGAATAGTAAAATGTCTAGGATAACTCTTAAAATAATAGAAAGTAAAGTTCTTAATTTCCAAATTAGCAGGACAAAAATGGAATAAAAAATAACCAGTTGATTAAAAATAAAGCAAAAAAGAAAGTTAAAAATCAATAAAAAGCATGATATAGATGGTTGATTTAAGTGTATCAGTTATATTAAATATGATTGTGTTAAAGATTCCAGGTAAAATACAAATATTATTGTTATACAAGTGTGTCTATATATTTAAATCTAATGTCCAAAACATTAGACTACAGAAAGGTAGAGGTTAGAGGTAAAAGGGCCATGAAGGCTATACCAGGCTAATGCTAAGCAAGAGAAAGCTGGTCTAGCTATATAAATATCAGACACAATAAATTTTAAGGTAAGGAGTTTAAGAAAGATTTGATAACTTAAAATATATATGCACTTAATACCTATCTTGATTTGGGCTGTAATAACAAACTGTCATGCCCTGGATAGATCCAACAGTAGACATTATTTCTCACAGTTCTGGAGGATGGAAGTGTGAGATCAGGGTGGTGGATGGTCAGTCAGGTCCTCATGAGGGCTCTCTTCCTGGTTTGCAGACAGCCATCTTCTTGCTTGGGACCTCACATGTTGGGGGGATAGCTCATCTCATTATAAGGGCACTAGTGTCCCATTCTTGAGGGCTCCATGATCATGACCTAATTACCTCCTAAAAGCCTCATTTCCAAATACCATCACTCTGGGAAGGGCTTCAACATATGAATGTGGGGGTACACAAACATTTTGTCTGTAGCATTAGCAAAGTCTTTAAAAGTATAAATAAAAAATTGAAATATAAAAAAATAGACAAGCCACCCTCATAGTTAAAATGTAATATATGACTCTCAAATTTTTAAGGAGATAAAAATCAGTAACACAATATAAGATTTTAACACCATATTAACAAGCTTAATCTACTAGACTTATTCTACAACACAATACCCAACAATTACAGAATTCTTTATGAAAATTACTCTAAGCCAGGCTCGGTGGCTCAGCCTGTAATCCCACACCTTGGGAGGCTGAGGTGAGTGGATTGCCTGAGCCCGCAGGTTCGAGACCCGCCTGGGCAACTTGGCAAGACCTCATCTCTAAAATAAAGTAAAATAAAAAAAAAATTAGCTGGGCGTGGTAGCGCGCACCTGTAGTTCCAGCTACTTGGAAGGCTGAGGCGGAAGGATCGCTGGAGCCCAGCAGGTCGAGGCTGTGGTGGCTGGGAGTGGCCACTGCACTCCAGTCTGGGCGACAGAGTGAGACTCCAACTCAAAAAAGAAAGAAAGAAAGAAAGAAAATTACTCTATACTGGGCAATAAAGAAGCTTTCAACACATTTCAAAAGCTTGCTGTTGTACCACATAGTGACCAAATTCTCTGTCCTCAATATGAGTGACAGAAAATAACGATAAGAACTACCCATTTGGAAATTAAGAAATGTACTTCTGTATATTTCATGGCTCAAAGAAAAACTCATAATGTAAATTAGAAAATATTTTCATCTGAATTATAATTAAAATACTATGTAACAAATCTATGAGATGCCAGCAAGGGAAATTTATAGCTTAAAATGCTTATATTAGAAAAGAAGAAAGCCTGAAAATAAATAAACTAAGCATTCATCTTACTACATTAGAAAAGGAATAAGAAAATGAATTCTGGGAAAACAAAGAAGTAAATGACAAGAAGCAGGAATTAATGAAAATAAGCATATAATATGTATAATAAAAAGAGCAACAAAGCCAAAGTTTGGTTCTTTGAAAATAGTAATAAAATTGACAAAGTTCTATCAAGGATTAAAACAGAGAAGAACAAAGGCACAAATGAGCAATATTTGGAATGAAAAAAGGTGCTTAGGTGCTGCAGACATTAACAACATAAAATAATTATTTTGTATAACTTTAAGCCAGTAAATTTGAAAACTTAGATTAAATGCAAAAATCCCTAAAAATATAACTTCTTTAAACTGGGCCAAGAAAAAATACTTAATCTGAAATTTCCTGTAACCATTAAATGGAGTCAGTAATTTAAAATTTTATAAAGAAAATCCCAGGCCCAAATAGTTTTATTGGTCAGTTCCTTAAAACAAACAAACATCATAGGGGATAGAAAAATAGGGAATGCTCATCCGTTCTTTTCTTTTTTTGAGTTAGAGTCTCACTCTGTCACCCAGACTGGAGTGCAGTAGCCACTCCCGGCCACTGCAGCCTCGACCTACTGGGCTCCGGCGATCCTTCCGCCTCAGCCTTCCAAATAGCTGGAACTACAGGCGCATGCTATCATGCCCAGCTAATTTTTTTTTTTTTTTGAGTTGGAGTCTCACTCTGTCGCCCAGACTGGAGTGCAGTGGCCGCTCCCGGCCACCGCAGCCTCGACCTGCTGGACTCCAGTGATCCTTCCGACTCAGCCTTCCAAGTAGCTGGAATTACAGGCATGCGTTACCATGCCCGGCTGATTTTTTTGATTTATTGTAGATTTGAGGTCTCGCTGCCCAGGCGGGTCTCGAACCCGCGGGCTCAGGCAATCCACTCACCCCAGCCTCCCAAAGGCGCGGGATTACAGGCTGAGCCACCGAGCCCGGCTTAATTTTTTATTTATTGTAGAGATGAGGGCTCGCCAAGTTGCCCAGGCAGGTCTCGAACCTGCGGGCTCAGGCAGTCCACTCACCTCAGCCTCCCAAAGTGCTGGGCTTACAGGTTGAGCCACTGAGCCCAGCTCCATTCTTTTTTAAACTTAGCCTCACTTAGAGATACAAGCCTTCAAAGATAAGTCTGCAGCCTTAACAGACTAGTACACTATTTTTGTAGGTTTAGATACAAAACAAAGTACTATTACAAAATACTGCAGACTGGGTGACTTAAACAACAGACACCGATTTTCTCACAGTTTCAGAGACTAGAAGTCTGAGATCAAGTTGCTGTCATAATTGATTTCTGGTGAGACCTCTCTTCCTTGCTTGTAGATGGCCTGTTCTTTGTTCATGTACGGAGAGAGAAACATCTTTGGGGTCTTTTCCTCTTCTTACAAGGACACCGATCCTGTCAGATTAGGTCCCCTCCCTTATGACCTCTCTTTACCTTCCCTAAAGACCTTGTCTTCAAATACAGTCATATTGGGGGTTAGTCTTCAGCATAAGAATTTTGGGGAGTACAAAATTCAGTTCATAACAGATGATATATGTATTAGGGTTTTCGAAAGAAACAAAACCAACAATGTGTGTGCATGCGTGTGTGTGTGTGTGTGTATGTGTGTGTGTGTGTTTGTGTGGAGAGAGAGAGAAAAAGAACTCACTAGTACTACTTACTCTTTAACCATCTTGGGTTTACTCCAATAATGCAAAGCTGATATAACACTAAAATATTAATTATTTCATTTTATTTATAGATTAAATGAGAAAAATCTTTTTTTTTGAGTTGAAGTCTTACTCTGTCACCAAGGCTGGAGTGCAGTGGAACTCTCATGGCTACCGCAGCCACAACCTGCTGGGCTCAAGCAATCCTTCTGCCTCAGCCTTCCAGGTAGCTGGAACCACAAGCATGCGCCACCACTCCCAGCTAATTTTTTGATTTTATTGTAGAGACAAGGTCTCGCCAAGTTGCCCAGGCTGGTCTCAAACGCCTGAGCTCAGGCAATTCTCTCACCTCCGACTCCCAAAGTGCTGGGATTACAGACTTGAGCCTCCGTGCCTGGCCGAGAAAAATATTTTAATCTTATCAATAAAAACTCTTACCAAAATAGGAAGAAAACAAACTGTGCCTACGAAAAGCCTACAGCAAGCAGCATATGAACAGCAGAGACGGTATTGCAGAGCAGTGGGGAAATAATGGACTTTTCAATAAATGGTGTTGGCATTATTATTTATCCACATAGAATAAAGTACAATGGAATCTTTGCCTCAAGTTATACTTCAGAACCAGTTCGAGTCAATTAAAGGTCTGAAAAATATAACAAACAAAACGGAAACTCAGAGAAGAACATTTAAAGAATGTTTTTGTGCCCTTGGGTATAGGGTTAGATTTCTGAAACAAGAATCACAGTACAGATCACAAAAGAAATGACTGATCAATTTGACTCTGTTAAAATTGAAAACTTCTAGTTATCAAAAGACACCATGAAAAAAGAAAAAAGAAAAGCCAGGCTGCAAACTGGAAGAAGATGTTTGTGACACATGAAAATAGACATATTTTGAGTATATCAGCTCCTATATGTCATTTTTAAAACAAAGGTAAACTTGTACACAAATGGGAAAAATAATTGAATTTATAGAAAATGAAAAGCAAACATGAAGAGACACTCAACCTTATTAGGGAATTGCAAATTAACCCCACAACAAAATACCATTTTCTCACCCATGAGACTGGCAAAAAATGTTATGAGAACATCCAGACAATATACAATGTTACAATATTGTTAGATTTTAGATTTCAGACAGCTTTGAGCACTTTTGAATCTTTTTGCAAGACCTCTGTAAACAAGTACATGCTCTTCACCCCAGCAGTTTCATTGCTGCTCACAAATGTGTAGCAGGACTTTATAGTAGAACTGGTCATAATAGCAAATAATTGAAAATTACCCAAGTACCTATGAACTCTAAAATGGACAAGTAAGTTGTGGTGTGGTCACACTGAAGAATAACTTGTAATAGCAGAAATGAGCTGCAGCTGCACACATCGACCTGGATAAATCCAAGAAACAAGACACAGAAGAAAACAGCATGATTCCAGTCATATAAAGCTTAAAACCATGTATAACTAAATAATGTAGTGTTTAGGGTCATATATATATATATATTTATATATATATATATATATATATGCATATATATGGGGTAAAAAGTGTTACGCATGATTAGCACAAAACACAGGAATGTGATTACCTCTGGAGGGGGAGAGGGAAGTAATTCGAGAAGGGATAGGATGGGGTTTATAATGGCCCATTCATAACCTGATACTGGGTCCAGAGGTGCTTATTGCTGATTTTTAAACTGTACATATTTTTATGCACTCTTTTTGTATGTATGCTTTATTTCACAATAAAACAAATTTTTGTTATTCATAAAAGTTAAACATTTTCATTTTAGAACATTTAGGACATGGATGCAAATTTAACCGGTGACAAAATTAGCATCTATAAAAATAACATCCTTGAATAATTTTCAGGTAGGCTTGCAATGGGTTTGAAGTCATATGTTTTCCTTTTTTTTTTTTTTCAATTGGAGTCTCACTCTGTCGCCCAGACTGAAGTGCAGTGGCATGCTCCCAGCCACTGCAGCCTTGACTTGCTGGACTCCGGTGATCCTTCCACCTCAGCCTTCTAAATAGCTGGAACTACAGGCATGCGCTACCATGCCCGGCTAATTTTTGATTTATTGTAGAGATGAGGTCTCGCCAAGTTGCCCAGGCGGGTCTCGAGCCCATGGGCTCAGGCAATATACTCACCTCGGCCTCCCAAAGCGCAGGATTACCGGCTGAGCCACCGAGCCCGGCCTATTTTCCATTTTTTACATGACAACACAGGCAGGGATAATTTTACATGATGATAATGGCAGAGACATGTGTCTCACCAATGTCAAGAGCAGAATTAATGGGAAGAATAACTTTAGTAATTGTTGCTTACAGAATCTAAACATAAGGTTTGGGCTGTTTTGTACTGACTACATGAAATGTATTTATCTCTTGGAAATGTGGTGCTTTGAAGAATAAGACTGTTTACTGTAATAGTTTTGGGCCCATTAGTGGTGACATTGCTTTAAACTGAGGCCCTTCTAAACTTTAGTCACTAATTAGCACCATCTTTGAATGAAGTCCATAATGATACCCACTACTGCTCAAGTCTGGGCTAGGATCAGAGTATTTTAGGAGTAGAAGCCAGTGTGCTTATAGAAAATGCACATTGCCGGGTTCAGTGGCTCAGCCTGTAATCCTAGCACTTTGGGAGGCCGAGACAAGTGGATTGCCTGAGCCCGCGGGTTCAAGACCCACCCGGGCAACTTGGTGAGACCTCGTCTCTACAATAAATCAAAAACTAGCCGGGTGTGGTAGCACACACCTGTAGTTTCGGCCACTTGGAAGGCTGAGGCGGAAGGATCGCCGGAGCCCAGCAGGTCGAGGCTGCGGTGGCTGGGAGCAGCCACTGCACTCCAGTCTGGACGACAGAGTGAGACTCCAACTCAAACAAAGAAAAAAGAAAATGCATGTCATTTATCAACGAAAAGTGACTTTGAAATCATTTTCATTAATGTAAGCTATTACTCTTGAGTATTGACACATTGAAAAAAAACTAAAGCAACCATACATTTCAAAATTTGTAGCTTTTTATGTCATGCTCACATAAATAATAACCTGTATTAATCAGATGATCAAAAAACCTGATGGACTATAACCTTAAAAATGTTCAAAAGTACTTTTTAAAATAACATTAATAGGATAATTGACTAAAGCTACCCCATTTCACGTAAAGATCTCCATTAATAATGGAAACCTATTTTTAAAAAAAGTACAAATAAATCACACTAAGATATAATGACTTTGCTGTCTCAAAGAAAAAAGATTGGTGGCATCATCAGCATTTGAAGCCTCCACAGATGACCTGCCAGTGCTGATGGATTTGCTGGTAACAAAGCAGTTTTCAAGCAGCCCTGACAATTTCAGGTAGTTGTGGAAAGAAATCGAATCTCTAGATATTCAAGTTTAAACTTTCCTTTGAATATCATGTTATATTGTAAAAAGAAAAAAATTTAAACTTTCTTTCTAGGTCTTCTGACGTGCTTTTCCTATTAGCCATTTTTGTGTTTCTCTTTTCTTTCCTGTCAGGAAGGGCCACCTTCAGAGGGCTAGCTCAACCCAGTATGATATCAACATGGTGGAGACAATCAGTGCCAATACCCGCCACAGTGAGTAAATGCAAAGTGAAATCCTTATATTAAAGCCCTAGATGAGATTTTTGTTTTTAGTACATGTAAGGATTTGAATCTATCCAAGAGAGGCTGACCTTCAAAATTTTCTATGGATTTTGTGCTAGCCATTCTTTTTCACATGAAGATGAATTTATTAGCAGTATGACACAAGTTACATTTTTTCCAAAACAAACCAGTTATCTCAATATGTAAAGTTTTGGTGTTAGCTATGATGTGCTACACAGATTCAAGGAACTGATTTCTCAGAAGTATTTTTAAGTGGGTAGTTTATGGAAAGGAAGAAGAGTTTTACTTATAAAGGGAAGCAAATCTTTGGGAAACTTGTAGACAAACTGATGTTTTAAAACTATCTTGAGACTTCTACTTCTGGTCAAGATGGAGTGACAGGCACTGGATTTATTTCCTCTTGCTTGAAACAATAAAAAATGGACAGAATACATGAAGCAACAGTTTTTAAGACATTGACATCAGGCAACAAGGGACCATAATCCCTGAGAGATGGGAAACAGATGAGGTAAGCCCATGAGTGCCTTAGATTACTGCCTTGAGAGAGTTTCCAGGCCGTGGTACAAGTGGGGAAGCCCAGACTGAGCTTGGCAGACTTTCTGAGTGGATTAGATGGAACTGAGCATCCAGAAAGATCAAGGTGTCTATAGTTCATTGAACAGGTACTGGAAAAGAGAGAGAACTGTACAGAGAAAGCTGAACAGCACATGCATGGAAGGAAAAGATGTGAGGTTAGGAAAAGAATCACCTGAAAGAATTGGAAGTGCCCGGTGCTCACACAGGGCCAAGAAAAGTGCCTGTCCTCACCAGCAAGACTAAAAATCTCATGGCTCATGAAGTATTGGATAGAGTACACAGAAAATTGTTTTGCTGGTAGTGGAGAATAATTAGCCCTAGATTAAGCACTGCTTCAGTCCTACTTAATAAATGTTAAAAGCATGAGCTGAAAGAATTAAATCATTTCCAAATAACCACATCCTAAACCAAAGCTCATCAACACTAAAAATATCCAGTACCCAACAGATAAAACTCATAATGTCTCACATCTAATAAAATTACCAACCTGCAAAGAAGCAGGAAATGTGTTAAAAAATGAGAAACGCTAATAAATTGAAAATTGATACAGATGTTAGAAATAGCAGATAAGCACGTGAAGCACTAACAGTATATTCCATATATTCAAAAAAACTAAGTAGAGATGTGGAATTTTTTTTTTTTTTTTGAGTTGGAGTCTCACTCTGTCACCCAGACTGGAGTGCAGTGGCCGCTCCCGCCCACCGCAGCCTCGACCTGCTGGGCTCCGGCGATCCTTCCACCTCAGCCTTCCGAGTAGCCGGAATTACAGGTACCCACTACCATGCCCGGCTGATTTTTTTTATTTATTGTAGAGATGAGGTCTTGCTACCCAGGCAGGTCTCAAACCCACGGGCTCAGGCAATTCTCTCACCTTGGCCTCCCAAAGTGCTGGGATTATAGGCATGAGCCACTGTGCCCAACTGATATATATATATACATTTTTTTTGTTGTTGTTTTGGTTTTTTTTTTTTTTTTTTGAGTTGGAGTCTCACTCTGTCGCCCAGGCTGGAGTGCAGTGGCCACTCCTGGCCACCGCAGCCTCGGCCTGCTGGGCTCCGGCGATCCTTCCGCCTCAGCCTTCCGAGTAGCCGGAACTACAGGCGTGCGCTACCACGCCCGGCTGATTTTTTGATTTATTATAGAGATGAGGTCTCGCTGCCCAGGCGGGTCTCGAACCCGCGGGCTCAGGCAATCCACTCACCTCAGCCTCCCAAAGGCGCGGGATTACAGGCTGAGCCACCGAGCCTGGCTATATATATATTTTTTTAAGGACCAAAATTGAACTTTCAGAGATGAAAACTTGTGGGTGAGATTAAAAACTGGATAGTATTAGCATCAGATTACTCACTATGGAAAATATTGGTGAACTTGAAGATACAGCAATAGAAACTATTTTTAAAAAAAAGGATTTTTTAAATGAAAAAGAGCATCAGTGAGCTATGTGACAACTTCAGGTAGAATAATATTGGGTTAATTGGAGTCCCTGAAGGAGATGAGAAGGGAACAGAAAAAATATTTGAAGGAATAGTAGCTAACATGTTTCCAAATTTAATAAAAACTATCAACTCAAAGATACAAGAACTTCAACAAAGCCTACACACAAGAACATGGAGAAAAAATACAGCAAGGCACAGTATACTCAAATTGCTCAAAACCAGTGATAAAGAGAAAGTCATAAAGGCTGCCAGATATTGACACATTGCATTTAGAGAAGCAGAGATAAGGATGTCGGTAGACTTCTTTTCAGAAACAATGCAGCCCAAAATAAAGTGGAGCAGCATCTATAATGCATTAAATAAATAAGTAAATCTGGAATTCTTTACCCAGCAAAAATATTCTCCAAACACAAGACAGAATAGGCAGATCAGTCTTGAAAAAGATTAGCAAAGGTGGAGGAGTCACGCTTCCTGATTTCTAAACTTACTATAAAGCTGTAGTAATCAAGGCAAGGAGTACTTCTGTGAGGATAGACATGTAGGTCAATGGAACACAACTGGGAGTCCAGCAGCAAATCCTCACCTTTATGTGAGGGGGGACCCCCCAAAATGAAAATATCTTTTGGAGGGCAGGCCTGGTGTAGTATAGGCTTCCCCTGCTAGGTAAGGGTTCTAGGAACCCGTCAGCATCAGTGCACCAGCTGGCATTGTTGTGAGATGCTGTGTTCAGCTTCAGTGAGTTTTTCTTTGGAGAGTCTTTCAATATGTTTGCCCATTTCATGATGGGTGATTTACAAGTGCATCTGCCCACACCACACTGAGTATTCAGCAGTTTTTGACCCAAAACAGCATGACCCCTGTGCCCCACCCTCCCTGTTCACTCGATTTTGTCCCTGAGTGACTTTGTTTCTCCTGATGAAAAAAGTCCTCACAGGGAAATGTTTTGTTGATGTGGAAGAGGTGAAACAAAAAAACAGTGGAAGCACTAAAAGGCATCAAAATTGACAAGTTCGAAAACTGTTTTGAGCAGTGGGAAAAGTGTCTTGATAGGTGAATTGCATCAAGCGGAGAGTACTTTGAAGGTGACCGAAGTTTTAAAATGTAAGAATAAGTACACAATTTTTAACAAATAAATTCCGGACTTTTCTTTGTCCTTTCTCAGAGTAAATTAGTCTTTTTAAATGATGCCAAGATAATTCACTGGGAGGCAGTAATAGTCTTTTCAACAAATGGTCCTGGAAAAACTGGATATCCACTCACAAAAGAATGGATTTTAAACCCCTACCTCATACCATATATAAAAATTAACTTAATATGAATCAAATAACTAAATGTAAGAGCTCAAACCATATAATGCATAATAGAAGATATGGGTGTAAATCTTCCCGACCTTAGATTAGGCAGTAGATTCTTAGATATGATTCTGAAAGAATAGGCAACAAAAGAAAAAAAAATGAATAAACTGGATTCATCAAAGTTAACAACAACAAAAAATTTGTGCTTCAAAAGATACCTTCAGGGAAGTAAAAAGACAAACCACAGAATGGGAGAAGGTTTTTTCAAATTGTGCATATGATAAGGAACATATATCTAGAACATATAAAAACACAGCTCAATAATAGACAACGCATTTTAAAAATGGCTAAAGTATCTGAAAAGACAGTTGTCCAAATGACCAATAACCACATGAAAAGATATTCATCATTAGCCATCAGGACAATGACAAATCAAAGCCACAATGAAGCTGGATGCAGTGGTTTCTGTAGTCTCAGCTACTCAGGAGGCTGAGGCAGGAGGAACACTTGAGCCCAGGAGTTTGCAGCTGCAGTGAGCTGTGATTGTGCCAGTATACTGCAGCCTGGGTGACAGAGTGAAACCCTGTTTCAAAATAAATAATTACATACATACATACATACATACCACGATGAGATACCACTTCAGTCTATTAGGATAGTGGCTGTTATTAAAACAAAAAACAATCAGAAGCCATTTGTTGGTTGTACAGAAATTGTGCATTGCTGGTGGGAATGTCAAATGACAGTCACCTTAAGAAAACAATATGGCAGGTACTTGAACACAATAACAGTGTTTGTGTTCAAGTAACCTTTATCTTACTTAATGACTCCAAAGTGCAAGAGCAGTGATGCTGACATACTTAAAATTGCTCTGTTGGATCAGTTATTAATTTGTTGTTGTTACAACTTATAAATCAAACTTTATCATGCATATGCATAGGAAAGATAGTCAATGTAAGGTTCAGTACTATCCACGGTCTTAGGCATCCACTGGGGTCTTGGAATGTATCCCACCTGGATTGGGGGGAGGTACTGTCCCTAATGACAAATTGAATGGGTCAGTTAAAAATGGTTGAAATGGTAAATTTTGTTTTGCATATTTCATCACAATAAAAAGTCAGCCGGACTAAAAGAGATGCCATTATTAAGTGATGCTATCAGTTGATGCATTTTAATATGCTCAAAATTATCACAAGAGGTTTGAAATGTGTTCCGATACTTTATAATTGAGCGAAAGCATGTATTTTGGTAATTTTGTTGATCTTTCTTATATTTCTAATGATAATACCTGGAGCCACATTAATTTGTAAAGCGCTTGATATAAAATAACTGGTGAAGAAATTCTCAAAGTGAACTGAAAATTTTTTATTGACCATGATGTTAACTGGAAAGGTTAATGCTAGGGGCCAAATCTGATAGAAAATGTGTGAATGTATCCGGCCACAAGGCCTTGAATGCCCAAGTACCCATGCTTGTGATTCATCAACATCATTTCTTCTCAAAAGGTTTGTCTCTTGAATTTTTTTTTCCAGAATGTTCAATGGGATGGTAAAAACGCAAGTATTTTTTAGAACACACACATAGAAAATAACAGTTTGACCTGTTTATAAAAATACATTTGTTTTAAAAAAAAAAAAAGAAGCAGGAAGTAACCTTGCAGCTTTAATTTTTTAAATTTTTTAATTGTTTTTGTTTTTGTTTTTGTTTTTTGAGTTGAGTCTCACTGTCACCCAGACTGGAGTGCAGTGGCCACTCCTGGCCACCGCAGCCTCGACCTGCTGGGCTCCGGCGATCCTTCCGCCTCAGCCTTCCAAGTAACTGGAATTACAGGCGTGTGCTACCACATCCAGCTAATTTTTTTATTTATTGTAGAGATGAGATCTCACCAAGTTGCCCAGGCGGGTCTCGAACCCGCGGGCTCAGGCAGTCCACTCACCTCAGCCTCCCAAGGCGTGGGATTACAGGCTGAGCCACTGAGCCCGGCTCACCTTGCAGCTCTTATACATACACATATACTATGGCTAAACTGGGAAAAGAACTTTAGAACTCAAGTATTAAATTGCGATTTTTAAAAAATTGTGTGGTACAGTTATGGGTTAGGTATACAAATATTCATTGTGCAGGTACCCTTGTTGACGAGGTGTGCCCCCCTTCCCCAGACAGATATTGACTACTGTTAAAATCCCACCTCCCTTCCCCTCCCTGCCCCCCCCCCCCCCCCCCCCATAGTTTCCCATCACTGTCAATCCTTTTCTTATCGTGTTACGGTAGTTGTTCAAGGTCCACGTATGAGTGAGAACATGTGATACTCAGATCTTTGTTTCTGTGAGAGATCTCTCAGTATTATAAAACTCTAATACCATCCAGGTTACTGCAAAATTCATGATTTTTTTTCTTTTTTATGGCTACATAATATTCCATTGTGTATATGTGCTACATTTTAAAAATCCAGTCCTCTTTTGATGGACAGCATGGTTGGTTCCATGATCTTGCTATTGTGAGCGATACTGCAATAAACATATGTGTGCGGGCATCTTTTTTTATAGAGTGATTTGAGTTCTTCAGGGTATATTCCCAGTTGGGGGATTGCAGGGTCATATGGAAGGTCGATTTTTAGAGCTTTTAGGAATTGCCACACTGATTGCCACAGAGGCTGTACTAGTTTGCACTCCTACCAACAGTGTAGAAGTGTTCCCTTTTTGCCACATCCTCTCTAGCATCTGTTATTTTTTGAGTTTATTGATAATGGCCATTCTGACTGGAGTTAGGTGGTATCTCAGTGTAGTTTTAATTTGCATCTCCTTGATGACTGGTGAGTTTGAACATTTTTTCATGTATCTGTTGGCCATTCATATGTCTTCTTTTGAGAAGTATCTGTTCATATCTTTTGCCCACTTTGTAATGGGGTTGTTTGTTTTTTTCTTTCTTTCTTTTTTTTTTTTGAGTTGGAGTCTCACTCTGTTGCCCAGACTGGAGTGCAGTGGCCACTCCCAGCCACCGCAGCCTCGACCTGCTGGGCTCCAGCGATCCTTCCGCCTCAGCCTTCCAAGTAGCTGGAACTACAGGCACGCGCTACCATGTCCGGCTCATTTTTGATTTATTGTAGAGATGAGGTCTCGCCTGCCCAGGCGGGTCTCGAACCCATGGGCTCAGGCAATCCACTCACCTCAGCCTCCCAAAGGCGCGGGATTACAGGCTGAGCCACTGAGCCTGGCTTGTTTTTTTCTTTTCAGCACATTTGAGTTCCTTGTAGATTCTTTTTTTTTTTTTTTTTTGAGTTGGAGTCTCACCCTGTTGCCCAGACTGGAGTGCAGTGGCACACTCCCAGCCACCACAGCCT
>NW_007098033.1:186406-187187 GCF_000164805.1 Carlito syrichta | reverse complement strand
GGCTGTCTCCCTGCTCTCTTGATGGTTTCTTTGGCTCTGCAGAAGCTTGTCAGTTTAATGAGGTCCTACTTGTCTATCTTATCTCTTATGGCCTGTGCATTTTGGGTTTTACTCCGGAATTGAATGCCAGTTCCAACTTCCATACAGGTGTGTCCTGCATTTCTAAAGTTCTTATGGTTTGAGGTTTTACATTTAAGTTTCTGATCCATTTAGAGTTAATTTTTGTGTATGGGGATATATAGGGGTCCTATTTGAATCTTCTACATGTGGTCAGCCTGTTTTCCCAGCACCATTTACTAAATAGGTTCTCCTCTCCCCAGTGGTGGGTGGTAGAGGCTTTGTCGAAGATGAGTTGGTTGAGAAATTGAGGTTTTGCTTCTGGAATCTCAATTCTATTCCATTGGCTTATATGCCTGTACTTGTACCAATATCAGGCTGTTTTGATTATTGTAGCTTTAAAGTTTAAAGTCTGGTAGTGTGATACCTCCTGCTTTGTTTTTTGCTGAGGATTGTTCTGGCTGTTCTTGGTCGTTTGTGTTTCCATATGAATTCCTGTGTTGTTTTTTTCTAGGTCTGAGAAGAATGTTGCTGGTAATTTGATGAGTATTGCATTAAATCTGTAGATTGCCTTGGGTAGAATGGACATCTTCACAATGTTGATTCTTCCAATCCATGAGCATGGGATATTTTTCCACTTGTTTGTGTCATCTTTGATTTCTTTGAGCAGTGTTTTGTAGTTTTCATTGTAAAGGTCTTTCATGTCTCTGGTTAGGAAGATGCG
>NW_007098033.1:149507-186386 GCF_000164805.1 Carlito syrichta | reverse complement strand
CGGGTTTTCAAGGTATACAATCATGTCATCTGCAAAGAGAGATAACTTGACTTCCTTTTTTCCTATTTGGATACCCCTGATCGCCTCTTCTCTGATTACTCTAGCCAGGACTTCCAATACTATATTGAGCAGGTGGGGTGAGAGTGGGCATCCTTGTCATGTTCCAGTTTTCAGGGGAAATGGTTCCAGTTTTTGTCTGTTTAGGAGTATGCTGGCTGTGGCTTTCTCGTCGATGGCTTTTACTATTTTGAGGTATGTTCCACGTATGCCTAGATGTTCGAGGGTTTTTATCAAGAAGCGGTGCTGGATTTTATCAAAAGCTTTTTCTGCATCCAATGATATAATCATGTGGTTTTTGCTTTGACGTCTGTTGATGTATTTAATTACATTTATGGTCTTATGAATGTTGAACCAACCTTGCATCCCAGGGATGAAGCCTACTTGGTCATGATGGATGATTTTTGAGATGTGTTTTGTGACTTCTTTTTTTTAATGGAGGAAAAAGGATATATAACAAAAGATAAAAACCAGGACAAGCTGAGGACTAGACTTAGCTCACATTATAGCTCACTTGACATTTTTTTTCAAGGTTGAACAATCTTAGCCAATAACTACAAGACCATGACTATAAGAAAAGCAAAGGGAATACCTTGTATTGAATGTGATAAGATTTGTGTCA
This sequence comes from Carlito syrichta, assembly GCF_000164805.1. Classification (NCBI taxonomy): domain Eukaryota; kingdom Metazoa; phylum Chordata; class Mammalia; order Primates; family Tarsiidae; genus Carlito; species Carlito syrichta. The sequence goes on along the minus strand of NW_007098033.1, from coordinate 185,707 downwards.
TGAAGACAAAGTTGAAGTCTCTGAAGAGGAGCATTGACTGGGACTTGCTCAATGTTAGCTCCTATTTGTGTTATGAAAATTATAGCATAAAAGTGTATTGTATCTTTAAACTTATTAATGACTTTTCTTCATGAGAGTCCTCCTGCCACCACACCATAAAGCCTTATTTATCAGTTTCAATGGTAGGCTGGTTCATGTCCCCTTGTGTGCTTCAGGAACTTAAAACTCTACAATCATTCTGATTTATTCATTATGTAAACTCACAGCAAAAGTCCTAACAGACATTTATATTGTTAGTATGCATCATCCCTATTGCGGTAAAGTCCTCATGCTGATAACTCTTCAAATGGAAAGAAATGTAATGATATAATCATGAACATCATGTGCCTGTATGTGCCAGGCACTGTAATTGATATTTCAAAGTTTTAACTCATAAAAGTTCTAATGTGAGGTAGGTGGAAATATTTTCACCCCACAATAAGAGGGGTGAGGCTTGGGGAGGTTAAAACCAAGAGTATACACCTGGAAAGTAGCAGGACAGGGACTTAAACCCAGTGACACCCATGTGCTTACTGCACTTATACTTCCAGGTGCAGGTGGCAACCTCAGGGTGCACTGGCTGTAGTTTTTGTCTCTATACTAAATAGCCCGTTAGCCACAGGTTTTATTAGTCCTTATGTTTCTTTGATATTTTCTTGCCATCAGTTATTATTGTCATTGCTGTTTGAGTGATTCAGTCTAGCCATCTTTTCCCCTCGGCCATACCTTTCTAACTTAGAAAGGTCACCAGGTTTGTTAGAACTTTGGGTAACAGAGAAAACTGGCAGTGAGGCAAGGTTGGGATGGGGAACTTTACTTATGTGAGATTTGAATGGCGATGCTGACACAATTCTTTGGTATACTGAGGAGCACTGTAGGGTAGGGTGCTAGAAATTTTGGATATTGTAAATTAGCTCATTTCAACACTTCCTATCACAAACAGAAAGGGCTGGCTCATATATGTGAATGAGAGAGGAGTAGGTAGGTGTGAATATAAAGAAAAATTGCAATGGAGAAAACATCTCAATTAAATTTATTTTCCATAGGTCATGGAGAACACTGAAGAAACGTCAAAGTGAACCAAATCCTTGCATTTATTTTTACAAAGGCAGAAAATGGAACACCATAAGGTGAGAGAAATTAAAAGTTTAATTCTTCACTTGTGTCACTTGTGTAACTTAAATCATGAACCACAAATCTGTTCTGCTGCAAAGTCTGTGTGCTCTGTAATGTACATCAGCTCATAGGCAATAGCTAAATAGCAGATACCAGTGTAATGTGGAAGTCACATTGGTTTAACATGATTTTCTCCAGCAAGCAAAATATGTTGAAGCAATTAGAGGCAAACATTCTTACAACTAAAGAGAAACTAGAGAGAAATATATTAAGATCTTATTAAAAAAAAAAAGATGGAAATCCTTTACATGCAAGGAGTGGCTGGTGTAATGCTTCAAAACCACCTCACATTTTGCTTTGTTCAGGTATCTGAGAAGCTGTAAGCACAGATGAAAAAGGCAAGACATTTCACCTGGCAATTAGAAAAAAGCAGATTGATGAAGGATACCTTTTTATCGTATTTTTTTTTTCTTTTTTTTTTTTTGAGTTGGAGTCTCACTCTGTCGCCCAGACTGGAGTGCAGTGGCCGCTCCCGGCCACCGCTGCCTCGACCCGCTGTGCTCCGGCAATTCTTCCACCTCAGCCTTCCGAGTAGCCAGAATTACAGGCGCGCACTACCACGCCCGGCTAATTTTTTTGATTTATTGTAGAGATGAGGTCTCGCTGCCCAGGTGGGTCTCAAACCCGCGGGCTCAGGCAATCTATTCACCTCAGCCTCCCAAAGGCACGGGATTACAGGCTGAGCCACTAAGCCCGACTATCTATCGTATTTTTAATATTGGTGAAAATGGTTTCTATCAAAAGTGATTAATTTCTAGGATCTGTATCTCAAAGGAAAAAACAAACTCAAAAGTTTAAAGCTGCAAAAAGTAGACTGATTTCATTACAGATATCACAATGCCAGGAGAGGAGGGGGCAAAAACCAGTGAAATGTCACAACCTTTTCTACTATGTTGAAGATAACTGGGCATTCTTTTGGTTGCTGTAAACCTTTGATTGTTTTCCAGGTCTCTGACAAAGTTGGTTTAGACAGTTGCTACTTGTTTTTTTCAATGTTGCTATTGGGGGAATGAAAGCTTGGATCTTCCAAGTCCACCATTCTGCTGATATCACTCAGGTTGATTATGTTTTATTCCTGCCTGTAATTCTAGTATCACAATGAGACCTTCAACAGAGTGTGTTTATTAAGTACATTCATGGTGATTGAATTTTAGTCAGAAATAGAAAAATATTAAGAAAATATTCTCAAAATTCTCCTCAACCTGATCATTTGCATTTAAAATCAACATTAATGAATATATTTTCAGTTTCTTCTAAGTTAATCAGTCTTGCCCTTTTTTGCTGGCTGTGATGACAGTACTACAGCACAAAAAACTTTATAAACTTGTTTAAGAAATGAAAGTACTCTATACCAAAACATTAAATAACACTTACTGGCTTCTACCAGTGTTTTCTACTTTTTAGCAGCATATGTTCTTATAACCTGTCTTCAGCTATGGCAAAGGTTAGAAACTAAATATATAAATCAGAAATAATGTATTTGAAATATGTGATTATTCCTATATAGGGCCAATATTAAAATAACCTGATAACATTCTTTATATAGTACAGGTGCTAATCTTATTCATTTAACAAGAATGTTATTACTAATGCTTATATTTTTTTTATTTTAGGATTTTCATTAAGCTAACTCATACTCAGTTTCTACAATTGAAATCAAGTCAGCCATCTAAAATCTCATGATTTCTTCCCACCAAGAGGATTTGGAGTCTTCTGTTTCCATTAAAACTGAATTTATGGCACTACAAACCTGGGACTAGACTGTGTGGGTATAAAATGACAAAAGCACACCTGTTTTTTTTTTTTTAATTTCTACAGATTGCATAGAAATTTCTCACATTGTAAATGTTTGTTTCTGTTGTAATTCTTTGCATGTCCATTTTGTTAGATTTGCAATATAAATCAGTGGCATATCTTTTGCTATCTGCCTCCTAGATTGAGATGACTCCCATTTAAGCAAAATTGAGAACTACAGTGAAGTAGCCTTCTGGATTCCCCATTACATCAATTTGCAGGGTGTATCTATTTCTAGGTCTTAATTCCAAGGTTTAATTTCCCTCTTCCTTTTACTTAGCTGGTAAGGACTTTCATTCTACTTGGATCAAATGGGATGGAAATATATTCCTTGATGAAGCCTTATTCAAAGCAAACTGTATCTATAGTTTTGCTGTGGAAACATTCAGGAGAAATTATCCTCCTCTGAAATCAGTATTTTTAAAAATGTCTTGGTTAAATAAGCCATTCTACCACCTGATCTTCACTTGAAAGAAGGCAGCTCAGTGTGTAGACTAGGAGTCTCTTTTTGTGCTTACCTTCATTTTTCATGTGACTTTTTTTTCAATTTTACAAAGGACTACAATAGTTGTCCTCTCTTGGAATTTAGTTTGTTTTTAGCTGAAACAGTAATTATTCCTTTAATGCTTGCTTCTGTTTAAGAAAAGACTTTCAAAACTGTAATAGTTAGACAGTTTTAACTTTGATTAAATTACTGTTCCCCTTCCCTGCAACCTTCAAGTCCTCTGAGAGAAGGATGACCTGTTCTTATCCAGACTACTGTTGTTTCTATTGAGTCAACCTTTTCCCTTTTTACTTTGAACTAATGTTACAACCAGGTGACCAAAGAATTTTATTGTTCATAGCAAGCTCCAAAGGCTCAGCCATAAAAAAAGACCCTATAACAATGTCTAATATTCTATAATTATCCTGGAGCAAACTCCTTTAAGAAGTAACAGAACAATTCATATTAGTCTTAATTTTAAAAAATCAATCCATCCAATTCATAGGCTCATTTTGTTCATATTTTCAGTTCAAAAATTCCTGTTCCTCTAACTATTCAACAACACTGTTTAATATCAGAAACAAAAAAGTTTACAAAATAGTTGCCTTATAAGCACATCTAAGAACTAGAATTTTGAAGTATTGTCTACTTGATAATGCACACCAGTGTGAAAGAATAGAAAATAGCTAAACAGCAGGGTTTATAAATATAAATATTCAGACTTAAAAGTTCTAACACGCAAACTTTTCTTTGGACTTTCCTCAAGATTTAGAATAATCATACAACAATCTTCTAAGTATTTTCATCATATATATAAAATAACAAAAGAAGTCTTGTAAGGTAAAAAATGGGAGAAAAGTGATAAAAATAGAAAAGCAGGAATAATTCTAATGCATTTTATTCTACTTGCCTTGCAAGTTTTCTACTGTCCTGTTAGAACCACTGACCATTACAAAAGTGCCAAATATTAGTTAGATCATATTGTATTGGGTAGAATATGCTAGCATAAGGATATCCTGCAAACAGACTTAGGAGAAAAAAAACAAACAAAAAACAGTGGCTTAAATAAGACTGATGCTAATTTCCGTCTTATAAGACAGTATAGAGGTGGGCAGTCCAGGCCAATTATGATGGTGTTTTAACGAGGTAATACAGGGACACAGGATCCTTCTGTGGTTTTCTTCCACAATGGGATGTTGCCTCCTCTGCAGGGTCTAAGATGCTCGCTACCAGATCCTCATTCCATGCAACAGGGTAGAGAAGGGGGCAAAAAATGGCCAAGCTATTTGTAAGGACACACATCATTTCCCCTCACAGTCTGTCGGCCAGGACAGTCATACCTGCACTGGAGACTTGGCAATGTAGTTTTTGTTCTAGGAGGCACACCTAACTGAAAAATCAAAGGTGCTATCACTACATGAAAAGGAAAGACTGGAAACTGAGGAAAAATTAGTGTTTTCTGCATATCTCTCATTTAGGTATTTGCATAGAAATTAAAACTTAAATCATTCTAGGAATATGACAACAGGGTTGACAAGCTGACAAATATGAATTATTCTAGGTTTTCATTTATAAAGGATTAGTTTACTTTGTTTGGTCACCCACTAAAAGCAATTAAATACAAAACATTATCTGAATGAGTTTCCAAGGTATGTTTTATTGGTATAATACCAACATAAGGTGATGTAATTCTCTGGTCTGCAAATTAGCTATGCAGAACTAGGTGGGGGAAAAAAGATTCATTAGCAATTTCTTTATTGAGGGAAATGTTTTACTTACAATAAAATACTGATTAGTCTTGGCAATTTATCTGACTGAGAAACTTTAGAATACCAAAACAAAAATAGTTCTTTAACTTTTATCAAGTAAAAAGTCAGTAATATTGTTACAGAAAAAAATGCATACAATTGAAAAGCAGAGAAAAAATATCTCAAACAAGCCATCTATACATTTTTTTCTCCTTTATTAAGGGAGAAAAAAATATCTTCATGATAAAAAATCATCTAACAGTGCAAAGAGGTAGTGATGGAATGTCTTCAGCCTCCATTCTATTGATGAACCCCTTCTGATCTTCCTATGCAGGAAAACTAGTCATGTTACACAGCAGCCACATGACCTGGTACAATACAGCTGTCATCGGTTTGCTCGTGCCTGATGCAAAAACACTCAACTCTTGGTCTGTGTAATGTACAAAGCTGTTCTCCATCTAATACATTAAAAACTACCCCAGTGTGATCATAGAGCATCAATCAAAGCTATAAAACATATATTTGAAGTTATTTTTATCTGAAGTTTCCATTTTCTGGAAAAGGCAGAACCCCAAAGTTATATAATGTGAAAGCCACTTTAAAGATGGCTTTATTTAGGTGATCCCAGATGAATGAGAGCCATTATTGTTGTATAGCTATGAAACAGATCATCATCTTTTACCTCATTACATTTCCTCAATATGAAGTTCCCAGTGACTATCCGATCACATCCAATTTCTCCATTTCCAAAGAAACCAAATAAGGGAACACTAGGAAAAAATTTTCTAAATGCATCGGCCTCAACATTCCTCTTGGCTCTATAATACTGAAAGCCCCTGCCAACACATGCAAACATGAAGCCAATGGTGTTCTGTTCCGGAATGTTGGCTGCTTTGAGGCGCTGCATCGCAGCCTCAGCTGTCTTCTCATCATTGACGTCCTCGTTGAGGAGCACAGTGGCGCTCTGGATTCGGTGTCCGCTAAATGAGAGTCCAACCACACCCGTGGCATTAATATCCAGAGGCTTCCTGAAAAAAGAGTAACAACATGTGAAGCACTCAAATTGAGAGTACAAAGAAAAATCCTCATTCACTGATGGGGCCTGCTGCCTTTAGCCTTTAGTAGCCTATGGCTCAGATTTGACGTTCACTTCACATAAGGGTTAAAAATTAAACTACTACAATTAATACGTTAAGTGAGTGTAGAAGGCACATCAAGAGAAGTAGGCTACTATTTTTTTCAGTCACAAAAAGGGGTAATGAACATCCACAAAGATTTCTGAAACTCATCCTGGGTTATCTAGAATACCCTAGAAAATATAGGGTATTCTTACTGTTCTGGTTTCCTTTAATAAAAAAAAAAAAAAAACCACACACAACCTTATAATTTTATTCATATATGTAAGTATCTATCTATTAAATGAAGCTTTTTGGTATTATTTACAGTGTTAACATCTTTCCCCCATATTTCACCTGTCAGAGATGTATTAAAAATGTAATCATGGAGGATTATTTAAAAAACCTATTAGCTCACCAGGCGTGGTGGCTCATGCCTGTAATACCAGCACTGTGGGAGGCAGAGGTGAGAAGATTGCCTGAGCCCATGGGTTTGAGACCTGCCTGGTTAACTTAGCAAGACCTCAATCTCTACAATAAATAAAAAAAATTAGTCAGGTGTGGTGGTATGCGCCTATAGTCCCAGCTACTCGGGAGGCTGAAGCGGAAGGATTGCTGAGCCCAGCAGGCAGAGACTATGGTGGTCATGACCGAAGTCACTGCACTCTAGCCTGGGCAAGAGTGACGCTCCATCTTAAAAAAAAACCCCAAAACCAAAAAAACCCTATTAACTCTAGAAAGTTTTAGCTTTATGTTTGTTTCATTAGGAAATATGATTATATTGCTTTTTGTCTTATGGCTTTGAGGCTAGAATTCAGCTTAATCTGATGGCAAAAACTTATGTCTTCTTTTCATTTGTATTTGTCTGGTATTTTTTTAAATGAAGTATTTTATAGCCTTACAAAAGAAAATACAAAGCTGATAAATGTTATAAAGCATAATACAGTGAACACACACTGGGGGAGAAACAATTAACTATATTACATTTCTATCATGTTTCCCAATATCTGAATCTATATGTGCAGGAGTCACTGGATTGAGACATCAGGACTCAAAAGGTTAAGTGACTACGATAATAAGGCTAGCTAGTGGCAAAAGCAGTTTGTGAGGAGCAAAATCCATCTTCTGAAGTCCTCTGCTGCTTTTTTAACTTTATCACATTTCCTCCTCGGTATACAATTGTTAATACATATTGTCAATCTCCTTCCTCAAAGAATTATTTACCTACCTTTTGGGGGGTAGGATCAGTTGGGTTATCTGGACACTAACAAAATGGACCACTGATTTACTCACTGCTTTCTCTTATCCATTGGTACAGTACAAGACCACATTAAGATGAATGAGTCTGTAAAGAGTAATTATTTTAGGGAGTATGTTTCCAATATTAGGTATAAAAAGTAGAGGATATACAAAAATAGCCACACTAACAAGTTAGCACCTCAGATATAAGTCCGAGTGAGATATTTGTATTTCAAAGTTAAAGTATATGTTAAATCATCATTTCCCCATCTGTAAACAATTTAAAGATAACAGCAAAGACACAAGGAAAATTAGGCAAGAGGGGGAAATAGCCTTAGATGGCCACTAAGATTCAGGTGTATATATGCATGAAATCCAGTGTTTGATGACCTCCTGCCTACAACTCGGGGCATTGGGCTATCCTCCCTCCTTCTGGGGACCTCAGCTTTAGCTGTTTTCCCAGATCATCAGTGAAGACTACCAGGAGAGACTCTAACTAAATGTTTTACATGGCTCTTACAGACTCTGATCTCCCAGTCTGTCCCCGTGCCACCACTCTAGGATTCACATACTAAACACAAACATATTCAGAAACAAGTACTAGTGTTTATGAACACTGGGGATAGAGTCTCATTTTCCTGCTTTTGGAAACAAATGATACTATGTCCACTTAATTAATTCAAACTCAAAATGCTACATACTTTCAGTCAAAATGGAAAGGAAGTAATGGCTCCCAAGACAGAAGAGCAAATATTTTTATCTTTGAAGACAAAAGCATTAGTAACAATAAAAGATCCACAAGTTCTGAGCTTGAAAAGCCTTTCAAAAGATCTAGTACAGAATTTCTAAAAATGTGTGCACCAAGAAACACCAGTAGGCCTTGCAAGATGGCTCTGTGGAAAAAAGTTTGGTAACCAAACAGATTTGAGAACTGCCAGAGGTATTATTCCCCTTCTAGATTTCCAAAACACTGCGTATATTAGAAGCTGTAAGTTCTGCCATAAAGAAACACTTCAACCATGTACTTCCTTTAAAGGAGGAAACAGAACTAGAGAGGAAGTAACATGCCTGTCAAGGAAAAGACTGACAGACAATGCTGAAAATCAGTTTTAAGGAGAATGTGAGTCTGAGAAGTTCTTAAAGCACAAAATAATTCTTCAACTGTAAGCAGAGTTAACCAATGTCTACTGTAAAACTGAATGAACTATTAACAATTCTTTAAACATTTTTAAAAAAATCACAAAGTAACAAAAATCTGAGGTCATTTCTCTGCATCCACAGAAATCAGAAGCACACCAGACATACTTTTCAGAAGTCAGTGATGACAGATTGTCCACCTGGCCTCCAGCTAAGATGATATTCATGTCGCTGAAAGTGCTGACTACTCGTTGCAGATAATTACTGGCTCCCACTTTACAGCAATTATAACCAAAGACAAGGACCACACGAAGTTCAGGGTTATCTAAAAGACCTGCAGAGAAATGAAGAGCAACAATTAAAGATAGCCTAAAAATGAAAATATCTTACCCATGTTGCAGAATTAAATGTTATTGTTAATGACCTGCACTCCTAGTTAAGTGCAATTTAGTGGCTTAAGCTGCCAAGACTTTGGGGTTTTTTTCCCCCACTAACTTTAACACTACTCAAAATCTTAGCTACAAGTAAGGTTTTTCTATAAAGAAAACTAAATGGCTATTTGAAAATAATATGATCAGCAATTAACACAAATAAGGAAGCAGCTAGGTACTGAGCAACAACCCTTGATGAACCATGGTGCAGGCTGGCTCCACATGGAACAAAAGGGAACACTGGTTTATAGAGAGTAGGGTTAGCAGTGGTGGGAATTTAAAGATGAAAAAAGAGAGAGAGAGAGAAGGCACTAATCACCTGTAGTGAGTTGAATGATGGCGCCCCAGAAGATATATCCACATCAAATCCCTGGAACCTATGAATGTGTTCTTATATGGAAAAAGGATCACCATAGATGTAATTAAGATACACTTTTTAATCATCTTATTTTTGTAGAGACAGGGTCTCCCTTCCCAGTAAGGATCTTGCCATGAGATCATCTAGTTTATACAGGTGGACCCTAAATCCCATGACAAGTTTCTTTATAATCAAAGACATACAAAGGAGAGACAGAGAAGAGGCAGTAAGGCCACAGAAGAAGAAACTGCAGCAGCAGGAAGGGACAAAGAACAGATTCTCCCCTACGGTATCCAGAGGCAGTGCAGCCCTACTGATGCCTCAACTTCAGACTCCTGGACTCCTGATTTGTTAAGGCCCACCTGGAGAAACCAGATGACTGCATGTCAAGACAATACGTTTCTGTTGTTTTAAGCCACCAGGTTTGTGGAACTGTTATAGCAACCTCAGGAAATGACTATACCACTGAAATACAGGCTTTCTCCAACTTCTCCAGGAAAGGCGTAAGAGAGAAGGTGGGCTAGGTCACTGGAAGGTCCTTCCGAAGCAGGAAAATGTTCAATTCTGTGGCATAGGGACTAAAAGTCACTACCACTAGGGGGCGGAAGAGCCTAACAGACGGGCTGTACTCACGCTGTCCACAGCTACAGGGCTCTACCTCTAGCCTCTGACACCTTGTTTACAGGCTATCAATTTGAAATTCGCCAGAATTACCAGAGATGGCTTTGGGAACAGGAAAAAAAATCTTACATCTAACTACATTTGTCTCCATTAGACTGGACCACATGACTTCCATCTTGACAGACCTAAGGCAAAGGTTACCAGAAACGAGCTCACTTAAGGAAAAGTGTACAGTGTGGGTGTGTGAATGACCAATTCCTAACCCTAAATAATTACTTATTCTGGGAAACTGCCTCTGGTCTATCTATAATTCTCTACATAGTAAAACACTGATCTGGATAGTGAAAAGAGTATTAGTACTTTCATGACACCATATGCCCAACCCATTACTAAAGTATCTTTTTTCCCATATAGACTAGCCCAGCAAATTTTGAGAGAATAGTTTTTTAGAACAAATTTTCATAGTTGGAGAAGACCTGTGAGTTCAATAGTCTATACTGTTATTTTACAAACAAGGATTGCCAATTCCAGAGAAGTGACTAACCCAGGACAATATGAATTAAAACCCACATCTCCTAATTCTCAGGGCTTTAAGGTTTTAGAAATCTAAAGACTTCTAAATCTCAAACTTCTCTGTTTTCTAAGCTCTGGATGCTCTTTTACAATTACCTACTAAGTATTTTCATCTCAATATTCTAAAGGTATCACCTTCATTATTTAACAAACAAATATCGAATGTAAAGGAAAATAACATCTGAAGACCCCCAAACTCCTTATGTCAAAGGGAAAGTTAAGCTTAAAGCGTAAGTCACACTGTAACACCATCTTTTTCCCAAATAAATAGCTGTTACTTCACAACCGTGTCAAAACATTATACATTAGCCAGACCCCCACAAAAGGCCTCAGGGCCTCAGGCCTCTCTGGTTAATGCACTCACAAATCATTCATAAGTAAATTCTTTGCTGGCCTCAAAGCCTTTCAAGCCCTTACCCTATCCTTGCCCTATCCCTCCCATAAAACAAGAACATGTCAGTTGTAACATTAGGTCTGCAATCTAAGTCTAGCTACTAAAACTAAAGTCTGTTTAATTCCACACTGATCATGTTGATTACAAGCTTATCTTCCCAGGTGCAGAACAAAGATGAGATCAATTATTCTTCCACCTACCCTGAGATGTATACTGATTTCTTTCTTCAAAGGGTTCACCTTATCTTATGTAAAATGTAGATTTACTGGGCATTAACTAAAGTCTCACAAGAATGTAACCCTGCCTTTATAAGTGTCTTCCCCACTTTAAGAAAATGTATAAATACTAAACCTTAAGTCTGTGACTTGTGTTTTTCCTGAATGGGCCCTTAAGCTCTCGCTCAATAAAGCTAGATTGATTGAGATTCTCACCTTAGTCACTCATTTCAGTTAACACCCACATCTCCAGTGGTATTCTTTCAATAATCTTCCTACAGTATTGTTCTCAGTTAATGGAACCCATCACTACACACACACACACACACACACACACACACACAAAGTAGAATCACTTTTCCTTACCCCAAGTTAGAGAACAAACCCATCTTTAACAAAGCTGTCAGCCAGATGGACCAGATGGCTCTGTATTCAGCCAACAGACTACGTGGTGCTTCAGGTAAACAACTTATATTCCTTGCCACTCAAAATGGAAAGGCCTAAAATATGTATAGTCTGAAAATTGGACCACTCAGCTCCATGCAAGGCAAGCTGAGGGCAGTGTAAAGTGCCAAGTCATGGGTAAAGGTGAGACAGGGATCCAGCAGGACTATTTTCCCAAAATGAAGGTCACAAGGCCTGCACCTACTGACAAGAAGAGATAAGGTGAGAAGATGGCCAAAGCCAGCTGAGATCAACTAAGCCCAAGATGGCATCAAAAAACGACCTCTGCTTGCCCTTTTTGCTCATTATATGCTAATTATAAACATTAGCGTGATAAAAAACACTCCCATCAGGACAGTTTACAATTACCACGGCAACTCCTGAAAGTTACCCTACATGGTTTAAAAAGGGGGAAACCCTCAATTTTGGGAACTCCCCACCCTTTTCCCAGAAAACCTATGAATACTCCCACCCCTTGTTTAGCATGTCATCAAAAGGTAGTTATAAAAATAAAACTCATGTGCACAGGTGAAGATGCTGGGTAATCTTAAAGCCCAGGCCAAAAACTTTGTATCCCCCAAAGGTATTGAAATTAAAAATACAGATTTTTTTTTTTTGAGTTGGAGTCTCACTCTGTCGCCCAGACTGGAGTGCAGTGGCCCGCTCCTGGTCACTGGAGCCTCGACCTGCTGGGCTCTGGCGATCCTTCCGCCTCAGCCTTCCAAGTAGCTGGAACTACAGGCGCGCGCTACCATGCCCGGCTAATTTTTGACTTATTGTAGAGATGAGGTCTTGCCAAGTTGCCCGGGCGGGTCTCAAACCCGTGGGCTCAGGCAATCCACTCACCTCAGCCTCCCAAAGGCACAGGATTACAGGCTGAGCCACCGAGCCCGGCTTAATAAACTTATTTTTATTTCCACCTTAAACCTCAGTGATGTACAGGGGTTGCTCTGCTTATAGTAGTCTTTCTATTCCTCTTTCCTTTTAGCTAATTTGCTTTCACTATACCTCGTTGGCTCACTCTTGAATTCCTTCCTGTGTGAAGCTAAGAACCCACTTGGCCTCTCAGGCAGGACCCCAACTTTGGGGTCCCCTGGCCTGTATCAAAGGACCATCAAGGACACAATGTTCTGGGCCACCTGCCATAGAATCTGACTGGTAATTTTATTCTATAATTTTTAAAAAATGGATACAGTAGCAGGAGCTTACCTCAACCATTAAACACAATTCCAGAAAAGCACTTATAAGACACTTCAAACAGTATGACCACCTGGAGAACCTTTCAAAATGATAAGCTGGTTGCAAAATGTAACCTCAGGTAACAGAACATGACCTACCATTTAGAATTGGTAAATACTACATGAAAGGTACTTATAGAAACCTAGAAGAAACTTAGCTTATTCTTTAGTCTTTTTGCCTCAGCATAAGCATTAGAAAGCATGCAGACATTCTACTGCAGGACAAACAGCAGCCTATCCCATCCTCCCTAGGCAAATCTTCAGATGCAAGACCAGGACAGCCCAACCATTCATGGTTTAGCACAATAATCTCTAGTAAACTTTGTCAAGGCCAAAGTCATAAAGTAATAATACAACCACCCCACCTTTGGTCAAGGAATTTGTGAGTTGCAAATGTCTGAGTTTGTTAACTGCAAATATCTAACAAGTCTCTTGCAGGAAACCCCTACTCCCAGAGGGTTAACCTAATCAGCTCTTTGTGACCCACCTTGGCAGCAATCATGTGACTAACCCACCCATCTGCCTGCTGTCCATCACCTGACACAGTACCTGCAGTTGCCTGCCCCTTTGTGATGACTGGAAGCAGACCACTACCCAATCATCTTAATGATCTTCCCCATCTAGGGGAATGGTTAAAAGGGCTCAACCACAAGCAACCAGCAGTCATTGCCTTGCTAGACTCTGGTGTAGCCATGTGCTCTTTAAGCTATGCTGTCCCCATGCTTCCTAGCTTTGGCCCCCTCCCCCACCTTGGGGAGGTGAATCTTCTCTCTTCCTTCTCTTTCTCTCTCTAATTTACTTTTAAATAAACTTTTCTTTCTTAACCTTTTGTGTATCGCAATTCTTTCCATCTACTCGGATCTCTGGGTTCCCAGTGCGGCACCTCCAGTTTGCCAGCCCCGGCAGTGCTGCGCGCCTCCCTGCACCTCTCCACCCTCACCCTGCCGTACCCTAACACTACAGATATCTACCAAGAGACGTCTGTAGTTTTGGAACAGTATGACACTATTATTTCCATTAAGAATTCTGTTAGAGGCCTGGCATGGTGGCTCAGCCTGTAATCCCAGCACTCTGGGAGGCTGAGACGAAAGGATTGCCTGGGCCCGCTGGTTTGAGACCAGTCTGGGCAACTTGGTGAGACCTCGTCTCTACAATAAATCACAAAAACTAGCCAGCCATAGTGGTCTGTAGTTCAAGCTACTTGGAAGGCTGAGGAGGAAGGATTGCCTAAGTCCAGCAGGTGGAGGCCACGGTGGCAGTGAGTGTGCCGCTGCACTCCAGCCTGGGTGACAAAAGTAAGACTCCAACTCAAAAAAAAAATCCTGATAAGCTTAACAAAGAGTTTCCCTACCCTTTCAGGAATATTTCATTCATCAACCAACCCCTCACCCTGTTCCTTGTCTATAAATTCCTCTCCCCTGCTGTAAGACCTCACTGTAATAATCTCTCTGAATAAAGCCAGCCTTACCATCTTTCACAAGTGTCAGCATCACTTTTTCTTTTACACTCCTCTATCACTTATGCTTTCTCCGGGGTTGGGCAACTTCTAAATGTGAGAAATAAGAATGGTAATTTATTTTCAAATTGGAGCCTAGCTTATCTTGGGTTCTCAAGATGGTGTCTAAATGCTTTGTGCTTCTTTTTTGTTGATTAACTTCCTGCTTCTTTGTGCTTCCTTTCTGCAGGCTTTTTACTTTGGCAGGCTTCATGTTCAAACTTTTGGCAGGATCCAATCAGAATGGAAATTCTGTAAGCCAATCAAAATATATCACGTAGGCATCTTACAGGAGAGCCTATAACTTCTGCAGTACTTGGCCAATGAGGAACCAGAAGAGGAACTTGCATTTTAGGGATAAAAGTACTGGTTCTTCTGGCTTCGGTGTGCCTGGCCACCAGACACCCGATCTTGCAAGACTGTCATTAAAGTTTTGCTTCTGCAGCACTCCATCTCTCTGTGTCTATGCTTTGATTTTGGACAGGTGAGTTCGTTTCTCACATAAAGCAGAGTAAATTCAGCCCCTTAGGCTTTAACACTGATTCTATTTCTGGTCAAAGCTTATGGCCTCTCAAGATTTTCTATGACATCTCCAAATGATTTTAAAAGTTTGTCCTTCTTCAAGTTTTTTTGGAATTTACTTAAATTATTAAAGTTCCATTTTTAACCCCCTTGGTTACTGTCAGATTTCAAGAGTAGTCAGGATCAAAAAGCTGAGGAGCCAAATTATATATGCAAATTATATCCATATTACAAGACCTAACTCAGAGCAGACATAAGTAAAATTAAAAACACAACCCAGAACTGGCTGTCAGAAAGGAAAGGGTACCTACTGAGCTTTGTAAAACACAAGACACTCTCCCTACTCCTCTCCTTCCAAGAGCAAATGCAAATGGATTCTTCAAAAATTCCTCTTTTGATCCTAAAATGTAAAAGCCAATAAGAAAGCTTTCCTAATGGGAATCTCTGCATATAAAATTAAAACTCAGAAAATCATTGTGCCCCAACAGGCAATGTTATAGGTTAAGCTTTACCCAGAACATCAGAAGGATGTATTTGTAAAAGGGAAAGAGAGAGCCAATCACAGGTTTGAGGCAACTGTGTGACATATAACTAAACTCAAGAATTCTTAAAGGAGGAAAACAGGCACCGGCTCTTAACCTCAAGCCCATCTTCCAATCAAGCAGCAGTGCTGAGGCAGCTTTCTCCAGCTCTCCTATCTGTAGCAGTCAGGTGGTCAGAACCACCAGGCACTGCTCTGAGTACTAGGGCCCATTCACTGGATTACTTGAAACCTTAGAGGAAGAAGGGCTGAGCACTCTCAGGGAAGGAAGCTCCCCTCAGCCTCCCACCATTGCAGCTGTGACTTTCAGACCCCGCTCTTGTTTAGAAGAAAAGTAAGTAAATGTCTCAAGGAGCTCCTTACTGGGTAGTCCTAATAAAGGTTTCAACATCAGCATGAGGGAGGAATGGTGAAATGATATTATATCAGTACAATCCTGGAACTAACATGCACTGCTGAGCCTCTTTCCCTGTCCCTCCTCAAATCACTGAAGCTAGTTCCTTTTGCCTCAATTGTTACTAATTAACTGATGATTCACAAATTAGAACCTCTGCTCCATGTCACTCTCCAGAGCTCCAGGACCGCATATTCAACTGTCTAATCAATATCCCCATCTCAAATTCCAAATATGTCCAAAACAGAACTGATAATGTGACTCCTCCAACCTGCACCTTCTAGTCATGCTCACTCAGTGAGTGGTACTGTGCAACAGCACTTGAAAAAGCCAGAAACTTGGGTAAAACTGCTGCCACCTCCCTTATTCTCAATACCCAACATTTCATCAGTCACCACAACCTGTCTATTCACCCCAAACTCTAGCTCGAGTCCATTAACTTCTCTTCAGCTCCACTTGTCAATGCCTTAATTCAAGCTGCTGCCTTCTCTTGCCTTAACCACAACACCCTCTTGTTTTTCCTGCATCCATTCTTTAAAAAAATGATTGACAAAAAGATACATATTTATCATGTACAACATGGTGTCTTGAAATATATATATATGCTACTGAATGGTTCAATCAAGCTCATCCTGCATCCACCCTTGTACTCTGCTAACCTGATCACCACACCAGACCCAGAGTGATATGACCTAGTTATGCCACTTCCATGTTTAGAAACCTGGTTTCCCACTGTCTTTCCTTAGTATGTCTTACAAGGCGTGATCTAGCCCCCACTTGCCTCTTCAGCTTGATATTACACCCTGCTCCCTCTCTGCTCTCTCTGTCAGACATGCTGGTATTTGTTTCCCAAAGGAGCTGTGGGAACAAACATTTACATCCTGAAGACTAGTTATGAGGTCCTATCTATTTTCTGTTCTTTGATCTTTTTGCTACCTTGCTCTATTTTTGTTGTTGTTAGCAATCTGGAAAGAAGGTACAACCTCCCCCTACTGCACATCAGAGGGACCTCAGCACACCTAAGCCTCTTTCACACCTTCTTCAGCTCTGTCAAAATATCAGAATTCAGAGTCAGTCAGTCCAAGGTTATATGTTTTCCAGCACATCTGTGCTTATCCTTGGTAATACTGATCACATCCGTGGTTGTTTATTCAAAATCAGCCTGCCCTGCTTGACTGGAAACTCCAGGAGGCAGGAACTGTATCACACACAATTACTGGCACACAACATACCCAAAATGGTTTTTCTATGAATAAACACTAGCTTCTTATGAAACTCTGCTGAGGTAGCTGTGCTTTTATACCATAAAAATTAAGTACTTACCCATTTGTATTCTTTTTCATTGCAGAGACTAATTTTAACACAGGATACTACACAGACCTTAGAACGATCTATGCTTTTATTTTTAAGGTGCACCATTTTGGTAATATTTCTCCAAAAATAAGTTAACAAAGGGTACGTGTAAAATTATATGTGTTATAATGCTGGGTCAGATTATGACATCTCTTCCCCACAAGGTCTAGCAGAACTGTAATTATTAAACACAAGGCTGTTGTCTTCAGAGGCGCTGCCAATTTCATAGGACAGAATTTAGCCTCTTTGCTACTGTTTGAGCTTTTCATACAGGTATTATAGACTAAACACTGTAAGATGGAGAGATAAACTATAGTCCATGGTCAAACCTGGCCCACCTCCTATTCCCTTTCTATAAATAAAGTTTTATCGGAACACAATCATTCATACGTATTCTCTCTGTTTTTGCACTCCAACAGCAAAGGGAAATAGATGCAACTGAGAATACATGGTTGGCAAAACCTAAAATATTTACTATCTGGCCTTTTACAAGAAACTAACTCCTCAGGGATATTAACATGAATAGGATGCTTGAATATTACAGGATACAGAAAAAAGTGGCTCTAGATATTTGGTTCAGGAAGGCAGGCTGGGACTGAGTAGAAGGCATGTTCCATGCATGTCACAGCCTCCAACCATTCACTCCTTGCCTACTTCAGATTACTCCATCTTCTTGAAAACATAAACAACAACAGCCCAAATTTAAATATACAGTCCTCCCTCAGTATCCGTGGGAGATTGGGTCTAGGATATCCCTCAGATACCAAAATTTGCAGATGCTCAAGTCCCTGAAATAAAACGTAGTAGTATTTGCATATAACCTACACACGTCCTCCTGTATACTTAAAATCATTTCTACGTATAATACCTAATACAATGGAAATCTTTGTAAGTAGTTGTTATACTGTTTTGTTTTGTTTTGTGTTTTTTTTGAGTTGGAATCTCACTCTGTCGCCCAGACTGGAGTGTAGTGGCCGCTCCTGGCCACCGCAGCCTCAACCTGCTGGGCTCTGGTGATCCTTCCGCCTCAGCCTTCCAAGTAGCCAGAATTACAGGCATGAGCTACCACGCCCGACTGATTTTTTGATTTATTGTAGAGATGAGGTCTCGCTGCCCAGGTGGGTCTCGAACCTGCGGGCAGGCAATTCACTCACCTCAGCCTCCCAAAGGCGCAGGATTACAGGTTGAGCCACCGAGCCCGGCTTGTTATATTGTTTTAGGGAGTGACAAAAAAAAGTCTGTACATGTTCAATACAGATACTTTTGCTTTTCCCTCAACTATTTTTGACCCATGATTCAGAACCCACAGATATGGAGGGCAAACTAAACATAAAATTCGGACACAAAATGGCAGTGAAAGAACAGAGATTATCACCTCAAGCTAGGCAAAACTTCAGGTTCCAGAAGAATATAAACAGGATGGAAATGATGCCTTGGAACAAGTCAAAACTGCTCACATCAAGCAGCTCAGGAAAAGACACCTATAAGAAAACTTCACCAGCCGGGCTCGGTGGCTCAGTCTGTAATCCCGCGCCTTTGGGAGGCTGAGGTGAGTGGATTGCCTGAGCCCGCAGGTTAGAGACCCGCCCGGGCAACTTGGAAAGACCTCATCTCTACAATAAATAAAAAATCAGCCAGGCGTGGTAGCGCGTGCCTGTAATTCTGGCTACTCGGAAGGCTGAGGCGGAAGGATCGCTGGTGGAGGCTGCAGCCTGGCCACTGCACTCCGGTCTGGGCGACAGAGTGAGACTCCCACTCAAAAAAAGAAAAAAAGAAAACTTCACAAACAGAATAACTCTGGGGTTGTTTTTCCTTTCAGTTTTCTCACTCCTATACTTGGCACTATAATGTGAACATGATCTAACAAATATCACAACAATTTTATCAAAAAATGGATGGTTTCTTCTACTCAAGATTTTGGCTTTTTCCTCACAAATTGGCAAAACCATGTATATATATATACTACTTATCCATTCATTTGTTGATGGACACTTAAGTTGATTCCACATCTTGGCTATTGTGAACAGTGCTGCAATAAATATGCAAGTATAGCTGGGCATGGTGGCTCACTCCTGTAACCCCAGCACGTCGAGAAGCGAAGGCAAGAGGATTGCCTGAGCCAAGGGGTTCGAGATCAGCCTGGGTAACACGGCAAGACCTCGTCTCTACAATAAATCAAAAAATCAGTCAGGCATGGAGGCACAAGTCTGTAGTTCCAGTTACTTGGAAGGATCACCTGAGCCCAGCAGGTCGTGGCTACAGTGGCCATGAGTATGTCACTGCACTCCAGCCTGGGAGACAGAGTGAGACTTCAACTCAAAAAAAGGAAAAAAAAAAGCCCCAAAATCATGCAAGAGCAGCTATCTCTTTGACATACTGATTTCATTTCCAAGTCTGCACTCTTAGTAGCTACGCTACCTTGCTTCACACCAGAGCTGGCTATTGAAACTTCCCATTTTCTCTCTGTACCTGACCATCCTTGTACACATTCTTTTTTTTTTTTTTTTTGAGTTGGAGTCTCACTCTGTCACCCAGGCTGGAGTGCAGTGGCATGCTGCTCATGGCCACTGCGGCCTCGACCTGCTGGGTTCAGGCGATCCTTCCACCTTAGCCTTCCAAGTAGCTGGAACCACAGGAGCATGCCACCACACCCAGCTAGTTTTTTTATTTATTGCAGAGATGAGGTCCAGGCTGGTCTCGAAGCCATGGGCTCTGGCAATCCTCTTGCCTTGGTTTCCCAAAGTGCTGGGATTACAGGAGTGAGCCACAGCACCCAGCTTTGTCCACATTCTTAAGAGCTGCCAGCTGCCAGTGCCTCTTAGTTTGTGCCTCACCTCCCATCCACCAGTCACTTTCACTCTTTGTTTTTGCATTGTTAGTGATAGCTGTAAAAACTAGTCTCAATGTGTATGTTTCTTTTTTTCTGATTTTTTTTTCACTAACAACTTCTCTTTTGCTGTTACAGTTTTTTATTCCTGCTAGCTTAAGTGTCACTTCAAATAACAGAGGCTTCCCTCTACAGGCTGGCTGATCTATGCAAAAACAAGGTGTTACTATTAAATAGTTTTTATGCTAAGAGTTATTTTTTTTTTAATAGTGATAATTCTAGTAAGTTAAACAAGTCCAATCAGTTCATTTGCAGAATTAGATAAAAGGCTTTAGTACCACCTTCCTTGAATAACTAGTTTGTTGCTTACTAGATTAGTTAAGCTTTCCCATCAAAGCTTAGACACTAAGCCAACCCTTTACTTCTTCAAAGTCACCTCTCATGGCTCCATCAGGACACATCTTCCTGTTAGATGTGTCCTAGTGCACCCCTCACTGGGTAGATTTTGCTTTAACTTATACCTTTCCTAACACTCATCGGGTCACTATATAAGAGGGGACCCAGGCCGGGCTCGGTGGCTCAGCCTGTAATCCCAGCGCCTTGGGAGGCCGAGGTGAGCGGATTGCCTTAGCCTGCGGGTTCGAGACCTGCCTGGGCAACCTGGCGAGACCTCATCTCTACAATAAATCAAAAAATTAGCCAGGCGTGGTAGAGCGCGCCTGTAGTTCCAGCTACTTGGAAGGCTGAGGCGGAAGGATCACCGGAGCCCAGCAGGACGAGGCTGCGGTGGCTGGGGGTGGCCACTGCACTACAGTCTGAGTGAAAGAGTGAGACTCCAACTGGAAAAAAAAAAAAAAAAAAAGAGGGGACCTAAAAGAACCTCGAATTGTCTTTTGGAGGGTGGGCGCCTCGTAGTACACTAAGTAAGTGTTCTAGGAACCCATCAGCATCAATGTCCAGTTAGCGTTGTTATGAGAGGCTACATTCAGCTTCAGTGAATTTTTTGTGTGTGGAGATTCTTTTTTTTTTTTTTTTTTTGAGTTGGAGTCTCACTCTGTCACCCAAACTGGAGTGCAGTGGCCGCTCCCAGCCACCACAGCCTCGACCTGCTGGGCTCCAGCGATCCTTCCGCCTCAGCCTTCCAAGTAGCCGGAATTACAGGCGTGCGTTACCATGTCCAGCTGATTTTTTGATTTATTGTAGAGATGAGGTCTCGCTGCCCAGGCGGGTATCGAACCCACGGGCTCAGGCAATCCACTCACCTCAGCCTCCCAATGTGTGGAGATTCTTTCAATGCCTTTGCCCGTTTCATGATGGGTGACTTACGAGCACATCTGCCTGTACCATGCTGAGTTTTCAGCAGTTTTTGATCAAAACAGCATAGCTCCCATGCCCTATCCTCCCTATTCATCCAACCTCATCCTGAGAGACTTTTTTTTTGTTTGTTTCCCTGTATGAAAAAAGTCCTCAAAAGGTAACATTTTGCTGATGTGGAAGAGCTGAAACAAAAAATGGCAACAGCACTAAAAGGCATCAAAACTGCCAAGCTTGAAAACTGTTTTGAGTGGTAAAATAAGCATTTCAATAGGTGTATTGCATTAAGTGAAGAGTACTTAGAAGTTGACTGAAGTTTAAGCATAAAAAATAAATACACAATTTTTTATAAATAAATTCCGGGGTTTTTTGGTCCCCTTCATGCTTCTTTTCTTCTTTCTAATTAGTCCACAAAGAACTAAAATACTTCTTCTAAAAACTTTACTAGTATAAAAAAGAGATAAAAGCTTTTAAAAAAACTTGTTAGCGTCAAAAAAAAAAAAAAAAGAAAAATGATAAGAAACTAGCAGACCAAGAATTCCTTCAAAATTCTGAATTAAATACAAACAAGTTTATTATCAACAGAGTACTTATGAAAAATTTTTCATCTCTGGTTCTCATGGGCATTAATGCAAGTAAAATAATTTAAAAAGTAAATAAATTCTACCAAAAATGTACAACACTAGCCAGTTAGTCACTAGTTTGAACTATTCACATCTCCAGTAACAGGTGTACTTAATTGAGATTCTCCCAGATTTAAAAACAGAAACTAATCAACAAAATGAGTGATTAATGATAAGTAACAGTAACTTACCTACTTCAGTGAGTTGATGTCTTTCTAGTGTTAAATTCTTCGGATTCTTAATAAAATGAAAAGGCTGTATTTTTATTCCTTCGATTTGAGGGAATAACAGAGCAAAACCAGATTCTCCAATTTCTATTTCCTGAGGTCGATTGCTACATGATCCCATTGGAGTCACTGGGGAAAGTTAACCAGTTTCATGAACAGATTCAATAAAAACTGAAGTTTAACTTGATAAATTAATGGCATAAATTAACCAGTCACACCTTGATAACTACAGTTTAGATCACTAAAATAATCACCAATAGGCCACTATCTGAGTAAAATTTTTCAGCTTTTGACAATTTTAGGGTGTAGTGTCATAATGTCTGCTACTTAACTTTCAAATGGTTCAGAAAGAAGTGTTTTTATAAGCAAAGTGGAAAAAAGCAAATGATGCAAAAATTTTTTCAATTAGTGAATCAAGATGAAGGATACATGGGTATTTACCATACTATTCTATTATTCTTTGAATCTTTCCATAGGTTTGAAGTTTTTCAAAATAAAAAGTTGGGGAGTAGTAAATACACTTTCACAGCAATTCTACTTCTAACCCTTTGCATTTGGATGTCCCCTCTCAGTGCTGGTGATTATATAGGATAAACTTATACAAGCGCAAATTTTTCAAAGTATGTTTCCTTGAAGCTTTCCATTCAAACTGCATGAAAAAGCAAATAAACAGATGGAATATATACTGAGAAGTGGTATTCAAGAATCACAAGTATAGCCTTCCACATCTCCCAACAGCAGACTGGACAATAAAATCACACGTTATTGTCAGAGCAAGAAAACGAGACTGCATTGTCTGCTCAAATAGAAAAACAGTAGGTGGAAGACATCCAACAAATTACTTCTGCACATGTATCAATGAACCTGCAATGCATGTCAGTGACTGTTCCACAAGTTACCAAACATTGGAAAAATAGAAGATAAAAAATTTTTATTTTTGTCATAAGTCCCTCAATATCCAAGACTGTATTATAAACCAAATATCATTACAATAAAATAATGAGTTCCAATACTATATTATATAATACACTGAAGTGATTCTTTTTTTTACTATTTCGTAAAAAAGTGTGGTCGAGTTGCTGGTAGGTGAACTGCGAGATGTCTGAGTGCAAAGGGTTAAAAATTTATCCTAAAAATATTTGACAACTATATAAAGTATATAAACACACAAGTACTTTTTATCACAGAACTTTTACTAGGAAATAAAAGCAAAAAAACCTGAATGTCCTGCACTGGCATTTACATTAAAAGTTACATTTGTAAAATAGAAAGTAGCCATTAAAATGATGACAGATGCGTATTTATTGACATGGAAATATGTTTGTAATATGCTGTGAATTTTAAAGGTGGGTTTTATAGACTGACTTGTGTCCCCTCAACCTTCTATGTGACTGTATTTTGGAGATAAGACCTTTAAAGTGACAGTTAAGATTAAATGAGGTCATAAGGGTGGGGCTCTAGTCCAACAGCAGAACCCCATAAGAAAAGACCAGGAGGCCAGGTGCAGTAGCTTATGTCTGTAATCCCAGCACTTTGGGAAGCTGAGGAGGGAGGATTGCCTGAGGCCTGGAGTTTGAGGACAGTCTGGGCAAAAAAAGGAGACCTAGTCTCTATTAAAAATAGAAAAATTAGCTGAGCATGGTGGTGTGTGCCTGTAGTCCCAGCTTCTCGGGGGAAGACAGGAGGATCGCTTGTGTCCAAGAGTTCAAGGATATGGTAAGCCGAGATCATGCCAGCCTGGTGACAGAATGAAACCCTGTCTCAAAAAAGAAAGAGACCAGGCATGCTTACATGTATAGAAAAAGCCACATGAGAACACAATGAGAGAGCAGTTGTTTACAAGCTTCAGGAAAACCAACGCTGATCTTAGACTTCCAGTTTCCTAAACTTAAACTGTGAGAAAATAAATTTCTGTTGCATAAGTCACCCAGTCTGTGGTATTTTGAGGGTTTTGGTTTTTTCCTTTTAATTTTTTATCTCAAATACGTGGGGTACAATTCAGGATTAGGTATACAAATGTTCATTATGCAGGTACCCTTGTTGATATTTTGCTATAATAGCCCTGGCAGATTAATATAGTAGATTACAGGTCTGTAGAAAATTATACTCTGGTTTTATATATATGCAATATAAACATAAATACTAACATATAATAGTTAACTAGTACTTAAAGTGCTCATTTTTTTTCTTTTGCTTACCTGTATCTAACAATAAATGACTATTGCTAGTATATAAAAGAAATAAACTTTAAAAAAAAACCTCTCTCACCCAGGCTGGGGAGCAGAGGCATGATCATGGCTCACCACAGCCTTGACCTCCTGGGCTCATGTGATCTTCACCTCAGCTCCCTGAGTAGCTGAGACTACAGGCATGCACCACCACACCTAACTGATTTTTTTTTACTTTTTGTAGAGACATGGTCTCACTATGTTGCCCAGGCTGGTCTCAAACTCCTGGGCTCAAACAATCCTCCTGCCTCAGCTTCCCAAAGTGCTGGGATTACAGGAGTGAGCCACCACACTGTCCTAAACTCCTTTTTTTTGTTTTGTTTTTGAGTTGGAGTCTCACTCTGTCACCCAGACTGGAGTGCAGTGGCCACTCCCGGCCACCGCAGCCTCGACCTGCTGGGCTCCAGCGATCATCGCCTCAGCCTTCCAAGTAGCTGAAACTACAGGCACGTGCTACCACACCCGGCTAATTTTTTGATTTATTGTAGAGATGAGGTCTCACCGAGTTGCTCAGGCGGGTCTTGAACCCGCGGGCTCAGGCAATCCACTCACCTCAGCCTCCCAAGGTGTGGGATTACAGGCTGAGCCACCGAGCCTGACTCCTAAACTCCTTTTTAATAAAGCTTTACTAAAAACTGAAGCTAGGGCAATATGGAAATGTAATATGCATTTGTAAACACCTGAAATCCTATGTACCTCATTGTACAAAACTCTTAAATTCAGATTAAAAGTCCTTCAGTGAGAATTAAAAATGCCAATTATGGAATACTACTGAGTTGGAACAAATAATAACAATTACTGCGTACTGTGTATCTCTATTCTAAATGCTTGCACGTGTTAATTCATTTAATTCTCATAACCCCCCCAAGGAATGTACTACTATCATCATCATCTCCATTTTGTTGATGGAGAAACTGAAGTCCCATGAAGTTAAGTAACTTGCTCAAAATCATACAGATAAGATACTAAGTGGTACAGCTGGTATTCCAATCCAGGTATTTTAACCACTGCACCATTATGGCCTCAACAGAACCTTCTTTCTCCTCCATTACCTACAGAAAATAATAAGAAACAATAAAACCCAATAGAAATTCACCAGCAGCAAATCAAATATGGAAAAGGACATAACCTCAGGCTAAAATCATTAAGCCGTGGTAGCTATGCAAAGAAGCAGAAGCTTTCTAGTAAGGCCGTCTTAGATCCTACTCTAAGCCCCATCTCACCCATCTCCAGGAAGAGGATTGGCTAAACAGACAAAACTGAAAATATTCTAAAATACTTCCCAGTTTGGAGGGAGGCAGAATGAGATCTTTCATTAATAATATCCCTCTTATGAATGGCTACTGGATATGCATTGCATTTGGTTTATACAGGTAGCCTTGAGATTTGAAATACTAACCACAATAACTTAATAAACATTAACATAAATATTATACCATGGTAAATATATCTAACTTTATTTTATTTTGGATGGCCAGAAATATATAAACATGCTTTTAGGCTACAGATACTTATAACTCACTAATCGACAGGACCCCACATTAGTGCAAGGAGGAAATCATCAAGTCACTAATTTCTCTCACCTACAATTCCTGGGGTCACAATCCCAAGGACTTGGCACTGTTTCGGGAATAGCTTCTCAAGGGCAAGTGCTGTTTCCATACTAGTTCTTTTCCTTGCTGCAAAAATACAGTA
Organism: Carlito syrichta; assembly: GCF_000164805.1. Taxonomy (NCBI): domain Eukaryota; kingdom Metazoa; phylum Chordata; class Mammalia; order Primates; family Tarsiidae; genus Carlito; species Carlito syrichta. The sequence goes on along the minus strand of NW_007098033.1, from coordinate 159,482 downwards.
GCAAAATTATTAAATACCATCAATTTAAAGTCAAATCTGAATTTTTTTATTAAAAAAAGCAAATGCTGGAAATCTTCAAGTCATTTGATACCATAATGCTTTACAAAAAATGTCTAAAAGCTTTGATTAAAGCATTTTTCCCATTTGGCTCCTGCTTATATTTTATTTTATTTTATTTATTTATTTATTTTTTGAGTTGGAGTCTCACTCTGTCACCCAGACTGGAGTGCAGTGGCTACTCCCGGCCACCGCAGCCTCGCCTGCTGGGCTCCGGCGATCCTTCCGCCTCAGCCTTCCGAGTAGCTGGAATTGCAGGCGCGCGCTACCACGACCGGCTAATTTTTTGATTTATTGTAGAGATGAGGTCTCACCAAGTTGCCCAGGCAGGTCTCGAACCCGCGGGCTCAGGCAATCCACTCACCTCAGCCTCCCAAAGGTGCGGGATTACAGGCTAAGCCACCGAGCCTGGCTCTGATTATATTTTAAATCCTAAATCTGACCTTTAGCATCATGAGTTTGCCTTTCCCCTTTATTCATATACTGCTCTTACCCCAATGTCAAACTTAGCAGTAGGACCTAAATTCTAGACTTGTTATTGTACCTTACAGCTGACAGTACAGCATAACTACAACTAGACTGCCTAAACAGTCCACTGGATTCAAATGAGACAAGAACCCATTATCTAAGACTAACTGGGGGTCTCAGTGTGTCCATCTTGGATACTTAGTCTGCTTTTTTCCTTAGAAAGCCAAGAATGCACAATCTCTGTGACAACATTGATAAATGGGACCCCATGTTCCAACACAGTAAAAGGCCAGAATAGCCAAAGTCATAAATCTTGTTTTAATAATAAAAAGAAGTGCCTGGAGGAGTAAAGTATTTCAAAGTGAGAAAACACCTTTCTAAAGAACTGCAAGGTTTAGAAATCAATCTGAAGCAAAAAGGACTCCTCAAGGTTCAAAGACAGATATTATCATGCACACTACAGGGGCCAGTCCCAGACACAGCCTCAGAAAGCCAGTTAATTCTCAGGACTAGTACAATACTGAACTCCAAACAGAAGGCACATAATGGAACGACCAAAAAAAACCCCCAAAACTTTTATATTTACCTCTCTTATGACCATGACACTCTTCCAGACTAATGAAAGTCTCTGAATCAGCCATGTAGAGAACTGTACATGGTAAGATGTGAACATTCTGCAAAGATAAAAATGGTAATTGGATTCCATGAATCTGTGAGTGCTTTCATGTAGTCCCTTTAAGTGTCTCCCCAGCCCAAACTGCTGTTGCCCTACCTTCCCCTTTGGGTCTATGTCGCCATCCTGATTCCATCCACTTCTCAATCATTTCTCACTCATGCTTTTCGTTTTTAGCTCACTTATTGAGTACTTATAATTTATTTATTTATTTATTTATTTTTTTTGAGTTGGAGTCTCACTCAGTCGCCCAGACTGGAGTGCAGTGGCCGCTCCCGGCCACCGCAGCCTCGACCTGCTGGGCTCCGGCGATCCTTCCGCCTCAGCCTTCCAAGTAGCTGGAACTACAGGCGCGTGCAACCATGCCCGGCTAATTTTTTGATTTATTGTAGAGATGAAGTCTCGCCAAGTTGCCCAGGTGGGTCTCGAACCCGCAGGCTCAGGCAATCCACTCACCTCAGCCTCCCAAGGCGCTGGGATTACAGGCTGAGCCACCGAACCCGGCTGACTACTTATAATTTCTTAAAGTCAAACTCATTCCAGCTTTCAAGAAGTTCATTTTCAAAATAATTTAAGCTCTTAAAACAAGGCCATCAAATTTTAAGAGCAAAAGATACCATTGCTTTTTATTTGAACAGACATTATAGTAACAAAAATCTCAGCACCAAGGGAAGTGTACAGGCTATTGCAGTCCTCTTTCCATTACCTATCAAATCAAATACTCCAGGTCTTCATTCCTAGCCTTACTGACTACTTTCCTCTGGGGATCCTTAGCTTACTATTACCCAGACACACCCACTTCTGCATGTTCTCCTGTTGTTGTCTCCCTGTGGAACTTGATTTAAACTGTTTCTCTCAAGAGGCACTTTAAGTGCCACCTCCTCTGCAAAACCTTTTCCTAGACTCCTCAGTATCCTAGACGTTCTATGCAACATTCCTCACATTTCCCCCTATTCTTATTTGTGTCTACATCCCCTGTGAACTGGGCCTATTCAGACTTATCTATTTTCCATTAAACCTTCCAGTTACACACAAGTGGTAAAGTAGCTGAAGCAAATGAAGATATTTTTCCTTTTAAACTGGTTATTTTCAAAGGTTTTTGCTATCAGAATGGAATGAAGTACTTAGTATATAGCAAAGTCTCATTCTTGGTTATATGAAAAAAACTGTTGATCCATTATAATTTGGCAGAATATTAAGATGTTTCAGAATCGATTTTATATAGATAAACTTATAACAGATACTGAGACAGCATGACGACCTTTGGCCTCAGTGCTGGACAAGACCTGTAGAAACAGTTTCCTTGGTCCACACTGCATTTTCAAAAAAAGTTGTAAACCAGGTCGGGCACAGTGGCTCTTGCCTGTAATCTCAGCACTTTCGGAGGCCAAGGCAGGACCTTTGCTTGAGCCCAAGAGCCTGAGACCAGCCTAGGCAACATAGCAAGACCTCATCTCTACAAAAAATTAAAATAAAATTAGCTGGGCATGGTGACACACACCTGTATTCCTAGCTACTCGAGAGGCTGATAGGATTGCCTGAGCCCAGGAGGTCAAGGTTGCAGTGAACTGTGAGCGTGCCACTGCACTCCACCCTGAGTGACTGAGCAAGATCCCAACTCAAAAAAAAAAAAAAAAAAAGTAAACTAGTTGCCAACACTCAAAACTCCACAAAACTAGACAGTCTGGCAACACTTGGACCAATGCCTCTAGATTGGAGGTAAACAGAGGCAAGCCTTTTCTAGCCTATCATGACCCTACCACTCCACTGAGCTACCTGAGCCTCTTCAGCTACCTGCCTGACCTTCAAGTCATCTGAGTCTGTAAAGCCTGGTATAATGAGTAAAGGAGACAGATTCAAGATATTAGGTCTTAGTGCTGACTCTGCAACAAACCAGCAGAATAACCTTCATGATGTTTTTAGGCCTCAGGTTTTCTAGCCTTAAATAAATATTATAAATCTTATCCTGAGGTTTTATGAGTCTCTCTTTTCTGACACCCATGGAAAAACAACTGATGAATTTCACTTCCTAATTCTCATTAGAAGCAGGGCAATGACAAAACTTAACATAAAATGTTCTCAAAGCACAATGTAAGACAGCTAGGACCACATCTGATTATTCAAAAAAATTACAAACAGCAAGCTGTTTTATGAAACTTTCAGTGGACTTTAAAATATTTCTAACAAAAAAGCTGAATCAACTTTCTTTATGGCTAAGGAAGTACCACATCTACTGAGAATTTGTAAAGTACAAATAAACAGCATGTATAATTTCAATAGGGTTTCCATGTTTTACCTCATGAGTAGTGTACTATAATGTAAAAAAAATTTTATTTTTTGAGTTGGAGTTTCACTGTGCCACCCAGGCTGGAGTGCAGTAGCACGCTCATGGTCACTGCAGCCTCATCCTGGCTGGGCTCAGACAATCCTTCCGCCTCAGTCTTCCAAGTAGCTGGAAATACAGGTGTGTGCTACCACGCCTGGCTTATTTTATTTTATTTCTTTTTAATTGTAGAGACGAGGTCTCACCAAGTTGCTCAGACTGGTCTTGAACTCCCGGGCTCAGGCAATCCTCTCACCTTGGCCTCCCAAACTGCTGGAATTATAGGCTGAGCCACTGTACCCAGCTATGTATAACTTCTTTAAGGGCATTACTGTATGAATTTTAATAATATTAAGAAGATAGGATTTGAAACAACTTTTAAAAACTTATATTCTTCGTACCATAGGTAATGTGTTAACTTTTGCATTACTTTTCATTATTTAAGCCTATAAGGCTTAAATATTATTTAACTCTATAAGGGTATAGAGGAATTATTTTTTCTTTTTATTATATGGAAATAGAACCTGAGCTCAGAGAGGTTAAACAACTTTAAAAGTCACACTGCTAGTATGTGCCAAAGCTGAGTGGGGTTCACACCTAAATCTGTCTAGCTGTAAGAGACACTTACAAAGTATACATTTTTTAAGTTATATAAAAATGTCTGCTGTGGTAAAAATTTGAAAACAACCACCACACAGAAAAAAACTTTTAAAAAGCATTTTAAAAAACCCCCACACACTTCTATCCCCAAAAGAAACTTGCTAACAGTTTGGCCTTCTTTTCTACTCTTCATTTATTTAAAAAAATTCAGATGATACTACACACATTATTTCATAATCCACTTTTTTCACTTTTAACATCAACATTTTCTCTTGTCATTAATGCATCTTGCAGTTTATCATTTAATGACTTCATTTATTAGGGATAATATTAGATTGTTTTTAATTTCCCTTGTTATAAACGATGCGCCAAAGAACATTTTTGTGGAAAAGTCTTTGCTTGCATTTTGAATTTTTCGAAATGACAAACTTTTAGAAACAGCAAGATTGGGCCAAAGTGCCAGAGAAGGAATTTCTAACAATTGCCTCTGGATCCTGGCCAGCACCCTGGAATATGAGTCACAAAGCCCAAATAAGGTAAAGAGAAAGTACACACAAGGAAGGGGGAACCAGAAGACTAACTACATATGGGGTGTTAATATCTAATATTTAAATATATTAAGAATGATGAGAGCCAGGCTTTTCACTGCCCAAAAGGGATTTGTACTTTCATGGGTACAAATATGAACAGAGACAAACTAGAAAGAATACTGTGTTTGATTGGAAATGGATGTACCTGTGTGAACTCAAGAGTTTCCACATATAGACAGATAGAAATGTAGTTAATGTATGTGTATATATATAGACGTATATACATACACATGCATGTATGTATACATACATATATTCTTTGGCTCTGTTCACTGAATGGGCTTTGGAGCAGCAAATCCCTCAAAAGCAATGGGTACAATCAAAGTTCAGATCTTGGCTTCTAAATACAGTTCTCCACCAAAAGGAACAAGAGCTTCTTGGAGAAATGGCTGATTCCAAGACCAAAGCAGGCAAAACACAAGACAGGCTTAGAACATCTTGCACCAAGACAACAAGTGTTCAAAGATAATAGTCATCTCTAAAAGACACTGAAGGGGCTTCCTCTAGACAAACTGGGAGCAATGTGAGCACTCAAATAAATACTGATAGTAACAGATTACATTCCAGTCAATAAAAATAAGAGGAGCTGGACATGGTGGTTCATGACTGTAACCCCAACACTTTGGGAGGTCAGGGTGGGAGGACTGCTTAAGTTCAGGAGTTCAAGACCAGCTTGGGTAACATAGTGAGATCTCGTCTCTACAAAAAATTTTAAAAAGTAGTTGGGCCAGGATCGGTGGCTCAGCCTGTAATCCCGCGCCTTGGGAGGCTGAGGTGAGTGGATTGCCTGAGCCCACGGGTTCGCGACCCACCTGAGCAACTTGGCTAGACCTCATCTCTACAATAAATCAAAAATTAGCTGGGCGTGGTAGTGCGTGCCTGTAGTTCCAGCTACTTAGAAGGCTGAGGCGGAAGGATCACTGGAGCCCAGCAGGTCGAGGATGCGGTGGCCGGGAGTGGCCACTGCACTCCAGTCTGGGCGACAGTGACACTCCAACTCAAAAAAAAAAAAAAAAAAAGTAGTTGGGCATGGTGGCATGTACCTAGTCCCTGCTAAACAGGGGGCTGAGGCGGAAGGATAGCCTGAGTCCAGGAGGTTGAGGCTGCGGTGAGCCCTGTCACCTGGGTGACAGAGTGATACCATGACTCAAAAAAAACAAAAGAGACCAAGATTGGGTGGAGATATAAATGAATAAACTGAAACAGGACATTTACATATTTTCAAAGTAACTCTCCACAAAACAATTAATTAGCATGAAAGAGTAAGCTTAGTATAGAGACACCTAACAGACACCCCCATAATCACGTAATCAAGCTAATTATCACCAGCAATGGGACAAATGGAAATTATATGCCACCTGACAGATGCCATGAGAAAACAGCATCCCTTGTGTGATAGTCATGCCAAAGATATATAATCTGAATCTAGCAGGAAACCTCAGACACGGCCAGTTGATGAACATTCCACAGCATAACTGGCCAGCATCGAGGTAAAGTCAAACAAAGCTTGAGAAACTGCTCCAGATCAAGGAGACTCAAGAAACATGACTTATTTAAAGCAAATTGTGACTCTTTTGCCATGAAAAACATCACGGGGACAACTGGCAAGATCTGAACCGAGTGTGAGGACGAATCAGTAGATATGTATCTGTGATAATTTCCTGATTTTCACGGCTGCACTGTGGTATGCTTGTCCACCAGTTATAGTGACGTATACAAAGCATCAGGTTGGCACTTGACTCCCAAATAGTTCCCTCCCACTCCTCAAGACAGACACCACAGTCTGCTGGCCCTCTGACTCCACAGTCAAAGTCTTTACCTCCCCAGGTGTTGGCTCCCCTTTTGAAATGATGGCCCCAAAAGTGAAAGAGTACAGGACTGGGAGTTGAAATATTTGGATTTAAGTTTTGGCTCTTGGCTTTCGGTTGTGTGATACTGCGCAAGCCACACCCAGTTGGCTTTTCCCAAAACAGACAGTATCTGCTTCAAGGCAAGGGGTGAAGCAGAAGGGAAGGCTCCACGCAACATTATTATCACAGTGAAAATCTGGACACTTAAAATAGCCAACACTGGATGAACGGTCAAACCAACCAGGCACGTCTTACAGGGCAGTCACTAAAACGGACGTTTACAAGATTCTTTCACGGCGCGAGAAAACGTTTCCTAAATGAATAAAACTGGAAGGTACAAGTCGTTCTCCAAGAGGGAGCCACCAGCCCTGCCACTGACTGCGCACGACACCCCTTCCGACTTGCCTCAAGCTCCTCGGCCACCACGCGAACCAGGCAATGCCCCTCCAGGTGGCCGACCTCCGCCAGGCCCGCGGAGATCCAGGTCACGCTCCGATGGGTCCGCAGCACCCTGCGCGCACACTCCCTCCACAAGCGGCACACGCTGGGGACGTAAACGCACAGAGGATTGCGAACCGACGTTCATTTCCATCTCCCGAGGCTCGGGCCCCCACCCCCCGCCCCGCCGTCGGCGGCGCAGCAGGCGACCCCCGCGGGATCCAAAATCCCCGGAAGAGGTACGTGTCGGGGTGCTGGAGGGAGAGCCGGACGCCGAGATCACCTTACGGGGGCACTACGGCGGGGACACCCCGCGGGTGGAGGTCGCCTCAGGCAGGGCGACGGGGTCGGAACACCCCTGGGTCCCGGCAGTCTCTGCCCACCCCGTCAGCCCCGGCATGCCCGCGGCACGTCCTGAGGTAAGCTTCCCGCCTTCGCTCTCCTCACCCGGCCACCCGCAGCAGCGCCTTGGCGGGCAGGAAAGTGAGCACACGCTCCACCACCTCTGCCAGGTTACTCAACACGAAGGTGCTTCGTGGGTCTGCGGAGGAGGAGCCGCGGCGATCACCGCCGCCGCCCACCGGCTCCATGCCTCGCTAACCCGCCGGAGCGAGGCTACAGCTGCCCGGAAGGACCTGGCTACGCCGGCGCACGGTCGCCCAGCCGGCGCGTACTGAGCAGGCGCCCGGGCCTCTTCCGGCCGGCAGGAAAGGCGGGGCTGCGGCGGCGATTTCCCACCGCGTTTCCGGCGCGGGTCCTGGAGCGCCCGCCTATGCTGGGTGGGTGGGTGCGTGCATCCAGTAGTACCCGGAACTTTTTAGGCGGCTTTCTGCGGCCAAAATCATTCTCCTCCGTGCCTCCTTACTGCACTACCAGCGTTATATTTTCTTAGTTCGCATCTTTCTCTAATTCACGAGTTCCTTACAGGGAGTAGGTGGTATTTATTGCTAATAGCGTGAGCCCCATTTTTTAACCGACAGCATTTGCTTTTAAAATTTTGTCTTAGTGTCTGAAAATCTCTGCCTTTATTCGAGACTTGGTGAACTTGTAATCTTCAAATTTGGGATGAGTAAAACGGTATAAGCCGTGAACGCACACGCCCCACGCCCAGTAGCCTAGATTCACTTGGGAACTATCGAGGTTGGGCATGTTCAGTCCTCGCCCCAAACCTGCTGAATCAAACACTCGGGGGTGAGGCCCAGCCATCTACGTTTTAACACTTTACAGCGATTTTGATGCATGCTCAAAGTTGAGGAACCAAAGAGAGAAGGAATGGAAGCACAGCAGACGCAGCTGCGTCCCCACCTAACACCCACTCCTCCAGCTGATCCCCAGCTCCAGGGCAAACTTGGCCTAAATTAGTGGTTCTCATTCTTTACATTCTTAAATTCTGTAGTGACACCACCAAAGAGCTTATGTGTATGTCTAATCAATATTTACCATATAAAAAATTAAAACAGGCTGGGCTCGGTGGCTCAGCCTGTAATCCCAGCACTTTGGGAGGCCGAGGTGAGTGGATTGCCTGAGCCTGCGGGTTCGAGACCTGCCCGGGCAACTTGGCGAGACCTCCTCTCTACAATGAATCAAAAATTTTACAGGCGTGGTAGCGCGCCTGTTGTTCCGGCTACTTGGAAGGCTGAGGCGGAAGGATCGCCGGAGCCCAGCAGGTCGAGGCTGCGGTGGCCGGGAGTGGCCACTGCACTCCAGTCTGGGTGACAAAGTGAGACTCCAACTCAAAAAAAAAAAAAGAGTGAGTTTTTTTGTTGTTATTGTTGTTGTTGTTGTTCATATATTTTTTATTTTAAAGATGTGGGGTACAATTCAGGATTAGGTATACAAGTGGACATCATACTGGTAGAGTTTGGGCCTCCCTTTGTTCTTCACTTTGCCTGGTTTGAGATCAGGTAAGAGTGAGCATTTTATATTTGCAAAATAAAATAGGCAGAGATGATGAAATTAGTGTGAGGTCAGTTTGAAATGAAGATGAGTGAAAATGGAAGTCCTTCAGGATTTTTTTTTTCTCACTCCCCTTCTGGAGCCTAGGTGCTGTGCAGAGAAGGTACCTGTGATTTTTCCTCTCCTCATTAGACCACAAACATCAGAAGCAGATGTTGGGGGTGGGGGTGGGGGAATGTACATCACTTCTTTTACCCTAGCATGGGCGTCACAAACAGGGGAATGGCCACAAGTCATGCACTGACATATTCACTGATTGACCATTTATTGAGTACTTCATATGCCAGGCATGATGCTATAATTGAAAAACAAAAAACAAAAACAAAAACTGAACAAGGTGCTGTGTCTGCCTCCTGAGAGGCTGGGTAAGACCCCAAGCCCTGCTTAAAGGCAGAGACCATTGAAGATTTCTTCTCAAAATAGGCTGCAATGATCTGTAGATGCCCCATGTTGGGCACCATCAGGAAGGGGTTTCTGACCTGGGGGTGGGCGAGAGTCAGGGAAGCTTATTGGAATGTAAGACTCTTAAGCTGAATCCCGAAGGTCATAGAGGAGTCAGGTTGGCAGGATGGGGAAAGACATGAGAGTGAAGGGAGCTTCAGGCAGAATGATCTGGGCTTTTTGGAGGGCCCGAAATTGTTTAGCATGGCTGGAGAATTTAGAGTGACTGAGGGGCGGCACACAGAAGAGCTGAGCAGGAACCAGATCATGCAGGCCTCATGAGCCGTGTCACAGTTTGGATCAATCCCCGTCTGTCCACCAGGGCACAGTGCATCTGCCATGAAGACCCCAAATCCCAAACACCAGGGGTTCAGCGATAGAGTTAGAGATAGGAAGCCTCACTGAGCTGGAACAGGAAACATCGACCCATCCATCAGGGCTGTGCACAAGTACAGAGGGAGCCCCATACCCCACACCATGGCATAATTTTAGTGTTTACCAGAGGGGGTTCTGGAGAACATTATCCATTCGATGGAGTTGGGGGAGCTGGCTTAAGAAATGCTGTATGCAGTGTCTTCC